>NW_007578060.1:497396-522484 GCF_000690725.1 Stegastes partitus | reverse complement strand
TTTTTTCTTTTTCCAGCTGAGCCTCACC
This sequence comes from Stegastes partitus, assembly GCF_000690725.1. Taxonomy (NCBI): domain Eukaryota; kingdom Metazoa; phylum Chordata; class Actinopteri; family Pomacentridae; genus Stegastes; species Stegastes partitus. The sequence goes on along the minus strand of NW_007578060.1, from coordinate 522,456 downwards.
CACCTCAAACCGCCGAGAGCAGCTGGTGTTGTTTGATATTGTGAGTGTGTCTGCAGCTGTGGGTGTGTGTGGTCTGTGTGTGTCATGGCGGCTAAATGTAGACGACTATTGTAGTCGAATCTGGCACAAAGACACTTCTGAGTTCAGCACAGGTGTTTGTTCGTCTGGCCGGATGTCTGTGGACAGATTTATGTATTTTTTTTGTCAATACTGGAGTGTCACAGGTGCAGACAACTTCACAGGTGTGGAGTTGGAATCAAAATGAAGAAGTTTAAGATTAGTGTGGTGCAGCCAAATTAGACGGTCGCTGATCTTCAAACTTCACTTGATCTCCACCGTTTTGTGACTTGCAGTGCTACCACACTGATCAAATCCACAGGCAGACGTTTAAATGTGTGACATTGTGGAAGGTGTTTCCTGCTGCTGTAGACGTCTCAAGGACCACATTTAGCCACGATGACCCACAGACTGACTTTTGCAGCTTGCAAACATACTCTGATGTGAAACTGCCAAAAGGGTTTTAACTTTGAAAGACTTTTTAAAAGGATGTTTGGGTTCAAATTAGTCACAGGTAATTGTAAAAAATAGGATTCAGGGCTTTTAAATGACCAACTGAGCCACTTTCATCCAGCACTGTTGTGATAATATGATGTTTTAGCTTGAATACATGCGTTCATGCTGCAAAGACAAAGCAGGAATCATCAAATGAGCCTCATGATTTTAGCTCCGCTTCTACTCCGCTAAAATGAATATATAATCCAAGTTGCTTGTTGGTCAGCTGGAGGAAAATCCCAACAAATCTACAACATCATTTCTGAACAAATACGTGCTCAAACACTTTGTCATTTCATCCCTTGATGGAGCTCAGTGTCCAACTTTGGCCTTCGGTAATGTCCCCTCATTGGGTTGTCACATAACAATAAGAACATTGGTGGGTTGTGAGTGTCTGTATGTTCAGAGTCATTTATATAAGTTTAAACTGTTTTATTGCAGCTTTTTTTTCAAGTGATTGGAGAAGATTTAATCAGGGAAAAGGCTTTTTATCCACTCGTGCTTCACTTTAAATAACTGCAAAGAGACGTAGCTCAGATAAAATGAGCAGAAAAGAAGAAATGTTTTAGTTGATAAACAGGTTCCTTCTGTTTTTTTGTTGAGCAGGTAGGAGTGGGTTTGGAGTCCAAACTGCAGGAGTGGTTCCACCTTCCACAAGACATGGCGAGTCCCCGGTGAGTACGTATGTTTAAGAATGACTCCCATAGCGACTCCCAATCAGTGGTGGATGTTTGAACTCCAGCAGGCACTTCTCATTTTAAAAATAGATATACGGGTTATTCTGTCTCGACTCATCAGGGGCCAAACCGTCTCTAAACTATAGATAAATAAAGTGGTATTTGTGAAATTTTAGATGGACACATCGAGCATTTTCAGAGATTATTTATTTCATTTTGAATCGCCCTTTGACCCACTTTCAGCACTTCTTTTGTTTTTTTTGCACATTGAAATTTGAGGCTCTGTTTTAACAACAATATCTTAGGAACTGTTACAATTAAAAGCCTGAAATTTTCACTGTTATTTCTCATCATGCCATTGATTCAGAATCTGCAATTTTGGACAAACAGATCAAATAATCTCTAATTATGGGTGAGCCATCGATAAAAGTCTCATCTTTGAGCAGACATTATCCCAAATAAGAACAGATCAGGCAGAAGTCACCTGAGATATTTTCTGAACTCTATGTAGTCGCGTGTCACAATAAATCAAAACAAAACCTATGAAATACTTTTCAATATGAAATGCCATAAAAAATGTCATAAAAATGAAAGAAAAAGTTATTTTCATTAAACTTTCGTAACTGTTAGGACAAGTTGTACCGCAAAAAACAAATCCAGGTGTGACAGACGTCTGAAGCTTCTAAAGGTTCTGAATTAATGACGATGATGATGAAAAATAGCAGAGAACATTTCTGGCTTTTATCTTTAATACTTCCTGAGATATTGCAGCTCAAACATAGCCTCAGAATTCAACGAGTGAAAAAAAGGTTCTGAAAGTGGGCTGCGGGCAATCTTTTTGAAAAATGCGTCTTTGAAAATATTTGAAATATAAATCTAAAATTTCACAAATATCTATAAATGAGGGGGTTGGTGCCAAAGTGGGCCAAACCACATTTACTAGTTTTAGAGGAAAATGGGGTCAAGATTTTGTATTAAAAAATAAGCATAAGTGCAAAAAAAGATGAGCAGAAAATGTAAAAATGTAAGATATAAGCATGCACTGTAATAAATAAAAATAGAATTATGTTAGTATTATGGCACAGAGAAGTTGTAATTGCACATTATTGATTGTCAGCTCAAGAAGAAGTGAATAGGATTTAAACAAAATGAATCCAGAGTGACTTTATTGAGTCAGGAATGATTTTCTGTGGCGCTCTGTCGTGCATTTTGGTGGAATGAAATAAATAAGCAAAACTAAACTGACTCATTTGTAGTAGCTGTTAATTTCAAAAATGGTCATTTGTTGTTTTCCTGAACCGACGCTGACGTCTTGATTTGTCCACTATCCAAAGATGCTCAGTTAGCTGTCGTGGAAGAGCAAAGAAAGCGGAGAATATTTCACTTTTAAGAAGGTAGAATCAGAAAATTGGGACTTTTTTTGGTTCAAAAAAATGCCTCAAACTATTAATCAGTTGTTTGGTTAATCGTTAAACTCGAATAAAAAGAAGAAAAACAGGGAATTAGAGGTAAGAACATTAAAATCTACAACCGTACATAAACTGTTTGTCTCTGACAGAGCAGCGATAGCCGTGAGTTTAAATCATTGAGTTAACGGCACACAAGCCTTTACACATGTTGGCTGATCTGGATCGCCGTCGTAAAGTCCAACTAAGTGATTCATGCCAAGTTGTTGAACTCCACAGGACAACATTCGCTGCCAAATGGTCTCTTGTATATGAAAGCATGACGTGTATGCAGGGCTGTGTAGGAATTAAATCAAACTTTACTGTTTACATACATGCAATAAAAGGTTCCCATAATAACGGACATGGAACACTTGGCCTTTAGTCCCAGGTGGCCTCTGATGTACTGAGCAGTTGAGGATGAGAAAGCAAGTTAAACTACAGGTTATTTAAAAGCAAACAACTGATGGACATCACAGCTCTGGACGATAGAGGAAAGCGGTGGAGGCCATGTGTTGCTTTACATTTAAGTTCTGGCAACAGCTTAAATAGCACCAGAAGTGTTGGTCTTTGTGGAGACTCTGGGCTGCTGATTGGACATTTACGGCCTAAACACCATCAACTAGTCTGGACTACAAACTGTGCAACAGGAAGGAAACGCTGGAGTGAAAAGAAATGCATAAATCTGACTTGTAATCTCATCATCAGATTTGTTTGGGTGTGTAAATATCAGTATATATGTTACTGGTTGAGAGTGGATGAAGATGGCACAAAAATGTTCAGGTTCGCCTAAAAAAACAACAACAAAGAAGCGCTTTCAGGATAATGATGTGTTTGTAATGATCCAGCTGCAGCTCTAAACCTCTCCCAGATCAGAGCACAACATGTGAACATTCTCTCTGCAAAGGCTGACTCTGATGAAGTGAAGCAGAACAAAATGAGAGAGTTTTTAGTCCAGACAGTTCAGGCGAGCTCACACTTTGGTCACACTGAATTTTCCTGACTCTTAACTCTCTCTCTCTGCAGCTACGACCCAGACAGCGGGCACGACAGCGGGGCAGAAGACGCCCTGGACTCCGCTCCACCCTTCTGCTTCCTCACTATGGGGATGGGTAAGATCTACCTGCCCCAGCACAACTACCACCACCACGGCGGCCACGGCAACGGCATCCGAGACCCCATCACCAACGGCAACGGCCCCTCCTCGCCCTCGGGCCTCACCTACCCGCTGCCGCCCCGGCTCGGCGTGTGCCTTGACTTTGAGAAGGGGCGCGTCACCTTCTACGACGCCCACTCCCTGCGGCCCCTGTGGGAGGGCCACGTGGATTGCTCGGGCCCCGTGTGCCCGGCCTTCTGCTTCATCGGCGGAGGGGCCCTGCAGCTCCAGGAGCTGGTAGCCAATCGCAACGCCGATCAGACTCCGGTCAGACGGGTGACCATCCAACCCCGAGTCTCCAACATAAACAACAACAACTGATGCCTGATCTGAGGTTGTAATTGGGAATGTATTTGATAATTGTGAAGTATTTACTCAGCTAGAGCGAAGAAAAAAAAAGAAAAAAAGAAGTTAGACATCTCAGCGATTTTTTTGTTTTGTATTTCATTTTCTTGTATAAGAAAACGTTTCTATAGCAACAAATATGCAATGTAATTATGTTTCTTACATTTTTGTTATATGCAGTTTTGCAAGAATTATTGCTTAAGTAGTGTCTGGTGTATCCGGCACTTGATATGTAATGAGATCGTTGATGCTTGCACTTGTAGCCAGGCTATATTGCATACATTTATAAAGCTAATGTAGATACGGCACCACACGATTCTGTCACTCCCGTAGAAGCTTTTACGTCCTTAATGTTTCCCTTTTGTCTTAGAGATATGAACATTATGTGAATATATATATATAAAAAAAGAAAAAAACACAAAAGCCTAGACTATTTTATTGCATCTATAACTAAATCTGTGTTGAACCACAGCTAATGCTAGTCACTCAGCCGTTACGATCCCGACCAAAGTTGTTGTTTTTCTGGGATGTAAATGCGCTAAATTAGAGGTAGAGAGGAACAATGAGGCAATACTGTAATTAGAAGCTCCAATTATACCTCTGATGCACAGCTAATCACTAGTTTCCACAGTTCTGTTTGTGCATTGCTGTTTTTGTATTTCAAATATGTGAGTCTGATGATGTCTGTGTGTGTGTGTGTGTGTGTGTTTTATCCCCTGTGTGCACGGGAGCGTGTGGTCTGACTGATAACAGCGCCGACCGGCTGACGGTATAAAGTTGTTTCCTCGCAAACAATACTTTCTTTTCTTTTTTTTGGTTGTTGTTTTTAACCTCGCTTGATTGTAAGTTAATGAGCCGCGCCTCTTCTGAAAAGAAAAGCAGATTAACTCCATGTAGAACTTCACCTGCTGGCAGAATGTTTGCTAAAGAAAAATGGATTAAGGAAATAAACACGGAATAAATTCAAATTGTTTAAATTACAAAACAAACTTCTGTTTCTTCTTTTTTTTGTTGTTCGGGATCTCGACTCTGTGGATGAATCGTTGGCACAGTTTGGCCACTAGGGTGCAGCAAGATACAAGAAAACACTGCAGGCTTGTTTTAACCTCATCTGAACGCACTGCAGGTATTGTAGGGATCAGAACTTTTTTTTTTTTTTTCTTCTGGGAAAGATTGGACCCATTGTCATTGTGATATTTGTGAGAGAACACTGACAAACATAGATATTGATATGTGTTGTTTAAATCCAGAAAAAAATCTCTAATTTTCTCTTAAATTCTAGATTAGCTCATATATATTTCATTAAACGTGTGCCACCTGCTTGTCCTGTTATAGCTTTGCTTAAACTGAAGGTAGTTCTGTTTTAGTTACTGCTTGAGGACTGTGTAACCCACCAATGTTACCATATAATTATATTTCAGTCTGCGATTAATGATTATTTCCATCTTTGCTTCATCTGTTCATGATGTTCGTAATTAATCAGTCGTTTGATCTATAAAATGTCAGAAAATGGTGAAAAATGGTCATGTAATGTTTCCCAAAGCCCAAGATGGCGTCCTTGGATGTCTTGTTTTGTCCAGAACACAAAGATACTCAGTTAATGGTCACAGTAGAGCAAAGAAACCAGAGAATGTTCACATTTAAGAAGCTGGAAACAGAGACTTCAAACTATTAGTCATGTTGATTAATTCAATAGTTGACAACTTCGATTCCTCGTGTGCAGCTCTAATGATGCTAATACAAAAAGCAAAAAGAAGAAAAACAGGGGATTAGAAGTAAGAATCGCTGACATATTAACCTATAAAAACCTATAACCGTATATAAACTGCTTCACTTTGACAGAGCAGCGATGGCCACGATCATAAATCATTCAGTTAACGGCACACAAGCCTTTACACATGTTGGCTGATCTGGATCGCCGTCGTAAAGTCCAACTAAATGATTCATGCCAAGTTCAGAATAACGTTCGTTGCCAAATGGTCTCTTGTATATAAAGGAATTACGTGTAGGAATTACCAGTAAATCAAACTTTACTGTTTACACACACGCAATAAAAGGTTCCCATAATAACGGACATGGAGCGCTTGGCCTTTAGTCCCAGGTGGCCTCTGATGTACTGATCGGTTCTGTAAAAGGACGCCACCTATTGGCTAATCGCAACCACATCCAGATTTGGTACATGCCACAAATACCTCCAAACGCTGTCATGTTTGGCCTCTTCTGATAGGAAACAACAGGCGTGTGGAGTTTTCCGCATATCAAAAATAATACGTCTTCCTATGAGATTCCTGCTGAATGAAACACCCCGGGTCAGAGTAATGAACGGCTGAGGACCATCTGCTTTTGATAGCGATATTAACACCTCACATGTGCAGGCACTTAGCATTCCTTATGTAAATGTAATGTAAATCGCCCGAGTTTACCTTTTATGAGCTTCAATACGAAAATCCACATATGTGTTTAATTGGACCCACATTCAAGGGGGAAACTGTACGGGGATTTGGGTCTGCCTCGACCACAAAGGGAAAATAAAAACGGAGAAAGAAAAGAGAGGAGAAAAAAAAATAATAAAGCACACAGCCTTGACACAAGCCAAGGTTCTTTCTTAACATCCTAATACACCCAGATAAAAAAATACTGCTTCCAAAGGGAGGTTTAGCTCTGATCCCCAATGATATAGAAGAAGTGGAATGTACTGTAAAGCATGAATACAGTACCGCACAACCCTCCGCCCGCCCCCTTGTGCTCGCTGCACCTCTCTTCTTTAGTCCAAATCTGTAACAGATTGGGTTTAGTCTGACTGGAGGTATGCAGCCACAACACCACATGTAGGGGTCTGCATAATCCCTCCACCGAGTATTAAGCACACAGCATGGGCATTCTTTTAAAGACCCGGCAGGAATTACCAATACATAATCTCCATGATCATCATTTAGTATAGCTGAGGCAGGAGAACAGAGGAGGAGGAGGAGGGGGGGTCGTCTGAACCTATGAAGGATCTCGGAGCCATATACAATCTGTGTGCGGTGCCATCTGGAGAACACATAGGACAGAGCCCGCTGGAATCCGCTAACCCGACTGTCTTAAACAACATGGAGCTAAACCGCACGTTCAAAAAGACCTGATCTGTTTGTTGAAGGCACAGTGTGGCTTCTGCAGCCTGGAGTGAAATGCGTGGTTTATGGGGGGGGACCAGCCCGATGCTATTTTCGCTGAGTCAAAAACTGAGGCCTGTAGTTGGAACTAAGCGGGCAGCGGGCGAAACAAAACAGAAGCCGTCAGTTTGATGCTAGTTCAGGATGCAAGCTCGAAAGTTTGACTCGAGGAGGCCGATTAATTATTCATCTTCACAAGGATGGACCCCTACATTAAAATCACAACAGGCGATGATGCTCATGTCGCCGGTAACCCGCTCCCTCTCCGTGTGCGACGGGGTTATTTCGCGGCAACAATTGAATCACGTCGCCTGTTTCTTTCACCGAGTTCGCTCCGCCTGTAAACTCAATAACGTCACCTTGACATTATTCTTCCAGACTGCTGAAACATTTATGTGTCTCTGTTCTCGTGCGTCCATCCGAGTCTGAATGGCATTAATAATATACAACTTCCTGCTTTTATCACATTGATAATCTGAATCGAGGTAGAAGGGGAAAAAAATCAATCAGCTAAATGTTGGCTAAGAGGATTTGAGGGGCATAGCGGGGCCATCTTCCTTCACTATAATAAATGAGGGGTGACAGTAATGCGAGGCGGAGCCCATATGGTCACATACTGTAACCCGGTGCACTGGAATCGTGAGAGACGACACACGAGGCTAATTCAGTTTAACATTTACACTCCGGTGACTACTCTATTGGATTTGACTACTACACTTTGTTTTCTCCGTTTAAATCATGCAGCGGGTATTATGCAACGACCATGTAGTGCATTTTGCAAAGCACAGTTGTACAATTAAAGCATCTTCTCACATCGAACGCTGCAGAACGAGGGCAGGTCGGGGAATGCACATACTCCAGCTTTGTTAAATGAGAGGCCTGGCTGGCTGCTAAACGCACAGCAGGCTGCTTCCTCCTGTTTCCATTCTTTATGCCAAGACAGTGGTATTAATCTTTTAATCTGACTTCTGGCAAGAAAGTAAATAAGTTGCAAGAACTATTTCTTTAACTAACAAAGAATGTGCAAGTCTCGTCCCGGTTCACCGGTTCTGACCTATAAAATTCTGTCTTTTGAATCAAGCGAGTGAAGCAGACCGAACTATATCACAGAGCTTTTGGCCCAAATGTGTAACTTTAAGGCTGGCGCGACTTCAGATATATGTCTGTAACTTAACAACGTGGATATTACTGTTTCCATAAAACCAAGGTGTGGGATAGCGTTATAGCGAGACTAATGACACTAAATTCTTTGTACCAAATGGCGTGAGCAGGTGTGGGGCCGCTGCATGCGTGGTTAGAAACCATGATTCTGGATTGAGCTTTGTGACACATCCACTCAGCGAGGCAGTCAGTCAGTCGAGATGCGGCGCACTTTGAGTGGTTTTTCCGCCGAGGTCAAACTTGCTGAGTCGGACCTCAATATCCCCCGCACAGTAAAAAATTCCAGGTCTCCGAAAAAGTGAAAGGCAAGTCAAATCAGTATGTCAACAGGGGATGTGTAAACCACACGTTTCCTGGACGGCTCTGTCAGGCCCAGCTGTGCATACATCACGGCCTGCGTGCACCGTTAAAGGAAAGACAGGACGAAGGGAAATAGAGAAAGAAAACAGGCAGACGTGGAGTAATTGACACCAACAGACATACACAGAACATGAAATGGAGGCGGGGGAGTCGGCGTTTGATCTGGAAAAAAAAAGAAAAAAGCAGTCCGACCACCTCTCTGAAGTCTAACGGCTCCTCGGTCCTATCTGTTACCGTGTCAATACCTCGCCACAGCCCACCCTGACCTCCCTGTCCGTCCCTCCTCAGCGTCCAGATGCTCACCCCGTGACGAGGTGAAAGGTTGGCAGGTGCCTGGAGGAGCAGCGAGGAGCCTCGGGGTTAGGTTTCTGGGAGGTCAAGCAGTCGCGGAGTTTGAGCGGAGCTGGGCTGGCGGGGGCAATATGGCAAGTGTCCAAGATGGACGGGAGACACAGTCTGGCCTAATCAACTTCATTTATGGGTAATGACAGACAGCCCCGCCCGCCTGCCCGCCTCAGGGAGCCACAATCAGCTTTTAGGGTATTACCCACTGCCCACCACAAATCCGTAATCCTTGAATCCTTGACCTTCAGCATTTCGACGTAAAGTCACAAATGGCGTCCCCGAATTTGCTCCACAACGGATAGTGAAATAAAAAAGCAGCTGCACCTTTCAAACGCCGGTCATTGCACAATAGCTTAACTCTGCAGCCTCTTTAGATGTATAATTACTTTGTAGAATGAATCGATGACGTATGGATCCGTGTTCCGATGACTGAATCCATGTGATTTCTCTGATCATGCAAAGCAAAAGGACTCCGACCCTGAACGCCAGACCTAATCTGGTGGAACAAGAAAGGACATTATCCGCATAATGAGACACCAAAGGCAAAAATCTTGTATGCAGTCAGTGATGCTTGCATTCATCGACTGGACTTAATGAGTTTTTGTATGTGAGTCCATGTTCAGTTCGGCATGTTTGGCTATGTGATACGTGCTCCGGTGTAGCCATAGCTGCCTCTGTACATCACCGATTCAGTTTTCCACACTGGGATCAATGTGGCCGGATACATGTCGTCCTCACAGCTGTGCACCACTAAGACTGAATTCACCTATACTGGAGCATCTCCCTCAGCTCTATCAGAGGGAAACCATATAGTGAGCAGGTGAGACTGCTGGACAGAATTCCCCTCTTCCTCCAATTACCATCCATTATGCAAGACGAGGTCAGTTTATTTCAGTCTAGACATGTAGCCCTTCATCATCCGCCCCTTGCTGTGTACACAGCACTGACCCACATTAATACATTTATAATCAATACCTCCTCAGGTCCCGTGTGCAGACTCGACTATCAGATGTTGAAGGAAATTGTGCAGTCCAATTTAAAAAGGCCCGCGGGGAACGTTCATAACCATGTGCCAATTAGTTCCACTGTCAATAATGGTAATGCTAAAGGACATTGTGTTTCAGGGTGAGAGGAGAGAATGGACGGAGGGAGGAGGGAGACATCATCAAGCTTATGCCCGTTGTTCATTGTTAATGGCTGTTACACTGACAAGAAGCATTTGATCAGACACGCACACACATATTGTGGGCCGTGGACGTGGCTGAGGGGGCTGCGTTATGGGGCAGAATTACACAAGTCGTGAAGATAATAAGTAATGACGTCTTATAAAGGTCAACAAACAAAGCACCAGTGGGACAAACACAGGCGGCGTGATGAGATTCATTAGGACAGGACTGAGAGCGTAAAGAGAGAGAAGGAAGGGGACGAGGGAGGCGCATTCCTCCCCCGTCTCGCTGCGTCCGTCACAGCAGCAGCTGAAACAGGTGTGTCTCTTTACACAGGGCACCGAGGGCAGGACAAGTGCTATTCTCACATGGTTCAGGCTGGTCACACTTGACCACAGCCTGACCTTACAGCCACCTGAGCAGGCCAAGACTTCAGCAAGGAGGCCCTAAGCAGCACACGGGTCCCACAACTATTATCTGAGCAATTTAATGCAGACTCTCACCGTCCCTAAATGATCTTGACTCGGGGATATTTATGAGCTTATCAGTGTCAAATCTTTCAGGGGCCCTGCTTTGGATTCTGGACCCCTGATGAGAAGTATCAACGGGTTCTCCACCCTGATGCATCTGCTTTGACTCGTGGTCACCTCAGCTGTCTGCGAGGCCTCTCCTTAAACTTGCAAAGTCATCCAACAAACTCTGCTTTGCTCGAATACGATCTGAATCAGAATCAGCTTGATCGGCCAAGTATGAGAACACATACGAGGAATTTGACTCTCTTTGCTCTCAAGGTGCTCGCATGAAAAACAACGAGTTCAAGGAAGGAAAGCGAGTGTTTAACTGCTTTGAGTCAAGTGTCAGGTGTGTGTCAATGAGTGTGTTTAAATTGAAGGAACTGTGTGGAGTCTAACAGTTACTAAAACTTTATCGACACTGTAAAAAAAAATACCCAAACAAACTGTAAAACTGTGGAAACTTGCCAAAACAAAGTGACATACTTAAAAAACAGTCTAGTTTAATGGTCAAACACTGTATTAAAAGGAAGTACAGTGTAAAAATACAGCAGCTGGAGGTTCAGACAGTTACATTTTTTTTAGTTTTTCATACACATAATTTTCCCCCTGAAATAACAGCAGATATCTGTTAAATAATTATGTATATTGCTGGTTTAAATAATGTAAAAATAGTGCAATTTTGAGGTCAAACGCTGTAATAGAAGGAAGTACAGTATAGAAATACAGCGGTTTGATGTTCAAACTGTTAAATTTTATTTTTATTTTGACCATTTTTCAGTTCTTCATACACATAATTTTTTTTTCTTCCTAAATAACAGCAAATATCTGTTAAACAATTAGATATTTTGCTGGTTTAAACAATGTAGAAAATAGTGCAATTTTCAGGTCAAATACTGTAAAAGAATGAATTACCATTTATGAAAACACGGACCTTTAATGTAGATATTATTTACAGTTAGGACAGTTTTTATTTGTTTTTTTTTTTAAAGGGCAAATGTGTAAATTGCTCCTTTTTGGGGTGATTTTACTGGTTATTATCTGTCTCATTTAACAAAACTGTAAAATATTAGAAAATAGTTTTTTAAAAAAAACTTAAAAATGTTCTTTTTTTTTGGCAGCGTACACGACTCAGATGGACGAGCAGAGGGCGACGGTTGCTGCGATGAAACATTAACAACGTGGTATATAGTATATTCAGTAGTGGTTCAGGGGTAGGGATTCAAAACGAGTTGTTCCCGTCATCTTCAGAGACAAGAAACCATTTATGCATCTGGTTGTTTTCAGAGTGCCAACAACAAGATGCGATTTGGAACATGTAGGGTTTGCAGGGAGAGCGCTGAAGCGGCCATCTTGGATTTGAAAAAAGCCAGACTCAAGTCCCAAAATGAACATGTGAGACTTGGCCTTGATTCACCTCATCTGCCTCCAGATGTGACTTAGGACGAGATTCAAGCCTCGAGTTCTGATGTGGTGACAGCAACAGATATAGCAGCAGGGCGAAGCGACATAGCCAGTGATTTCAATTCAGTTTTTTTAATTATGCAAGATGGGCATATTTGGCACGAGTGGGCGTATTTAATAATGAATCAGCTAATTTTAGGACGGTACTGCTTGTTCTCAGCTAAAACACACAGCTTTGTATGGAGGATGTTCAAGCACTTTGTCGTGTTGGAGCTCCTCATGAATCCCACTAGACTTGCTTTTTGCCTCTCTGGTGAAAATCCCATTTCTCTTAGCTCGGACGGTGTTATTTTATACACCAGAAAACATATCATGATTAAAATAAACGGTCCGTGTGGGGACTTCACAGATGTGCACATTCAAGAGAAAGCGAGCAGGAAGAGATGAAGCTCTAAAGATGTAACTCCAATAACGGGAGATGACATTTCAGGGGTTAAATCAACAACCTGAGAGCAACTTTAAACTCGATTTGCCTTTTTGTTTCCGTTTACGATGGCCGATGTGGGTGCTGTGAGGTGGAGCAGCATTTACTTCTGTGCTCCTATTTTTAATTATTCCTGACTAAACCTAGCATAATTGATTTTTTTCATCTTGCTTCATAAACTTCTCCTGATTCTCATGCGGTCAACTCAACAACTTAACAAGTCCATTCAGTCTTCATGTCTCACTGTGCTCCTCAAATTTTGTAAAAAAAAACAAAACACCATAAAGGTTGTGCAAATCACTGAGGTGAATGTTTTTTCCACAGCCCAAGCAGATTTTTGAATCCAGCCACAAACAGCACCTGTTGATCCTGCAGCATCGTGTATGTGTGTGTGTGTGTGTGTGTGTGTGTGTGAGTGTGTGTGTGTGTGTGTTTGATTATGATCTCTTTGTGTGATCGCCAAGTGATGGATTAATTTAGCAATTAATTCTGCCTCAGTGATCGTAGACGCACTGGTAGCTCCTGCTCTGCCTCAGCTCTCTCTATTTTTACGACTCTATTCTGTGATTTCTGCTCCTGCTTTGTAACTACTGAGACTTAAAATGTGGAAAGGATTAAAAGAAAGTAAAGTGAAAGTAAAATCAAAGAGCTTTGAGGAATTTCTTGTGTCTACATTGCAAAATATCTGATAAATTATTCCCTGAAGTTGGATCCTGAATCAATCTGAAGTGAGAAACAGAGCATGCTGTTCCAACGAAACGCTTTCATCAACAAAGCCTAAACTGCTTTTTGTTAACGTCTAGGTTTGCTGATGAGGCTCAGTCGGTTTACCTGAGCTTTTTAAACCGCTCCGTCTGCGTGTTTGGGCTCCGGGACACGTATCGCTTCTCGCTCCTCCACCATCAACATCCCGGCATGGACACGGTGACGCACTTTAAGTCACTCTTTCCTTTTTACAAACACATCTGAACACACATCTAATGACAACATAACACACAGCTATGGTCTCCAGCTCAGGAAACAGAGGCTTCCTGTTTTTGAATCCAAGCTCTATTGTTATCTTAAACAGCATTTGACAGCACACACACTCACACACACACGCTCTCTCTCTCCTTCTGTCTGGTTTTCTTTGCTTCTCCAGCTCTTGCTTCACACACTTGAGATATTACACAATTATTATCTATCCAAATCTTGATCCCCATATAGCTCTTTACCAGCACACATTCTTATCTGGACCTTTCACTCTGCTAATATTGACAAAGCCGGAGAGATAGAGTCAACACAACTCTGCATTACCACTTTTCCTGTTTTATCTATGCCTCTTATCTTTGCTCTCTGGCTGGAGTCACACAGTCACTCCTATTTCTGCACTTGAGGCTCAAGTATCTCCTCCGCCATCACTCCGTCTCCTCCGATCCCTCTCGCACACAGTGTGTGGTTTTTTTTTTTTCTTTTTTCATTCCCTCCACCGACACTGCTATTTTCTTCACTTTCTCCATATTCACTCCCCCGTTGTGGGAACCGAGGTGCTGCACGGAGCCCGTTGTGCAGCTGAAGGTGTTAGAGGGGGATTGAAGCAAAAGTCTGGATAAGCAACAGCTGGATTTAATGCACCATTAAGGTCACTGGTTGTTCAAGCTGCACCTGCAAATCCCCTGATTTCACCCCCGCTGTCTGCTCCCTCCCTCGCCTCATTTCTCTGCTGCCCTCTCCTCTTTCGTCCACATACTTGGCCACCCCTTCTTTTCATTCCTGCTCCTCTCAGCTTTCCCTCTCTTGTCCTGTCAGCTATGAAATCCCCCCCATCCACCCACCCCTGCTTCTCCTCTCTGGTTCTTTATCAAAAAATGCTGCTTCTGCTGCCTCACTCGTCTCTCCTACTCTGGTACCCTACATCCCTCTTGTTTTTGTTTTCCTCTGCCACATCCCCCTCTTTTCTCTCTTTTGCTCTCATTCTCTCGGTTTCAGGCCCCTCCTGCTCGCAGGCTGTTGTGTTGTGTCTGCCAGGCCTTCTCGGCTGGAGCGCAGGTTTCCTGAGTACTGGAACGGAACAGGAGCTGGCAGGGAGACACACTGAGAAAAGCCAGCTCCGCCGTTCCCACTGAGCGTCACACACCGCCTCGCGCTGCTGCTCATACCGATGCATTCCAGGCAACGCACGCTAGCTGTGATGTATGTAATGATGCAGCGTTGTCATGGGCGATCCCACCTGACTTCAGGTTATCGCAGCGACTTGACCTTGAATGACTGATAGTATAATTTTTTTTTTAAAAATTTTAAAAAAAAGCATTATTTGAGTTGATTCTGAGGCTTTTTTTTGCATTTATTGTGGCATTTAGTGGAAAAACAAGTGACACATAGGCATTAATTTACTCGGATCACAGGTATTTTGATAATCAGTTAGTAAATTCTGTTGTTTTTCTACATTTTATTCAATTCAAGAGCTTCAGTAAAAAGCAACTTCTATAAATCCAGTCGCTTTCCTCTGAAGCTCCCAGAACCGCCCTGACCTGGATAGCTGGGAATTTGCACAGACACTTTATACAGTTGGTTATTTGTTTGTTATCGCTGGGTTTTGTGAATGTTAAGATGTCATTGTGCGCTGACAAGACTTGATGGCTTTAATTATTAGGTCATTAAAAGCTTAATAAGGCATTTAATGAAACAATCATCAGTCACATCTCCTTGTGCTGCAGCTCTTTGTCGGGAAAATGAGATTCGATAAGCGTAGACAAGACAAACAGGCCTTATAACAGCATGTACTGAGGCTGTTTTACAAAAGTGCAAAGCCAGTCCCCGGATGAAATGCTCCGTAATGCAAACCTGGAAACATGATTTTTGATTTCAGTTGCTTAAAATACTTTACACAGCCCACAGCCCTGCAGATCACAGTCTCCATAAACAGAAGAAGCTGGCTTCACCCCTCTGGCAGACGCGCAGACCGTCACTCACACTATTAACACTAATGCAGACAAACATAAACAGCACCATCCTAAGAATAACTCTCCATTTTTCCCCAAAGAATGATGTTTATTTCTCAGCGGCTCTTTAGTGTGTCCCTCTCCCCAGCTAAGTGAATAATGTTTACATCTCCTCCCACTCCCTGATTTCACCCTGGAGAGATGTGCACCCTCTGCACCTGGACAGTTCAGCGGCCTGAACGAACAGACGTGGCCCACAGCACCTCAGGAGACACTGAGATCCGACACCAGCGAGCTCCAGGAGGCCCCCTAATGAAATTGTTGTTGGATTCCTCACTTTGGAAAAGCATTAGTGTTTATGGATGGCTTTTAGCTAGTGCTAATGGTAATCTAATTTTCAAAATGGCTTTCCTAAATGAAGAGGATGACACAGAGAAAGAGTTAGAGGTCTAATGCGTGTTAAAAGCCTTACTGGAGGTCTCATTAAAGACTTGGTTGAAACAAATAGTTTTCTCTCTCTCGGTTGACAGGACACTGATGCTGTTAATAAATCAGACGGCAGTCCAGTGAAGTGTTTTTAATGAAAAACACAGACAGCAACAACATTGAGATTTATGGAGGATATAAAAAAAACAGCACGAGATGTTGTAATAATTAATCTCTACTGATCAGTGTCATCTCACTCCACTCTTAGTCCTCTCTAGTGGTCGATAACTACGTTAAGACAGGAATTACAGAGTATAATATGAATTTAACACACTAACAGTTTGAAAATATATGTAATACATTAATGAATATATAAATAATAGAGCAAGGTTTGCACATAAAATAGTTATTATATGCTGTGAAAGACACAAATGGTGCTCACTATATCGTATTTGAGAACAGAGGTTAAAATGTTTAAAATATATATATTTGCATGTGATTAGAAAAACAGTATGAAATGTTTAAAAACACTAACAAGAAAATCAACCAAAAATGTATTTGGTTTGTTGAAATTTAACCAACTGAACCCCAAAATATGCCAGCAGGTTTGAAAGGCAGGTTATTTATCTAAGAATTACCAAAATAACATCTGAAAGAATTCTCAGCGACTCTTGACCTGCTGTTCAATTGGAACACTTAACTAAATCCAAACCTAAAATTACAGCAACCACTTTTTTCTGTGTGTCTCATAAAATAAAAAAAAATAAAAAAAATAAAACATTTGCTCTAAAAAGATTCTGCAAAAACCAAAAAACTCTGTCCTCCACGCTACAACCGATACGGCATAAGTAACTTTGCTGGGGTCAACAGTGACATGATAAAAATTCAACAACTTTTCAAGTGAACTGGAGGCTTTGCTCACACAGAGCTGATTGGAGGCAAATATGGACAAATTAAAAATGTAAGTAGTAAATAATCTACAGTATTTGGAGTCTCCAGTGTGTTTTCCAGTACTGGTAACAACTGTGGGCACTTAACAAAATGTTGTGCATGTAGGTTCCATTTTTTATTTTTATTTTTTTCAATTTCTATCTAAATAAATAATTTTTTAAAAAATCACTTTTGTGCTTCTTTTTATACAATTTAAAGCATTTAAATATTTTTTTTTAGTTATCCCTATGTTCAACCAGGGTTATTCTGCTTCTGTAGAGGTGCGGGACTTTATATTGCGGAGAAAAGTGAGCTAGAAATGTGCCAGGAGCCAAAAATGAACAGAAGTTTGTTTGGGTTTCAGAGCGACATTACGGGAACTACATTTCCCAAAACGCATCACGGGGTTCTACGTCATCAAGCTGCGCAGAGCTGAGGTGGCGTTAGACGGGAGGTAAACATATCGGATTGTTTCGTTTACAGGTTTATTCAAATACACTCTTCTGAAACAAATTACGAATTTAACCGAAGCTTTTGTGAGGCCGGTCGGTCGCTATCACCCACCTGCCATTTGTCTTCTTCGTTTGCTGTAGTTCGGGAGCTAACACTTTAGGGATATGCTAACGCTAAGCTAAGCTAATTGAATGGGTAAGCCTCTAAGCTGTCGTGTTTCTGTGTCAGGTTGTTCGTCTGGCGGCTCACCTGGACTCCCGTCGGCAGCTTTCATCATGACTAAACTTCTGCAGTGGCTGTTCGGTGTGGCGGTGGTGCTCGCTGTTTGGGCTCTGGTCTCCTTCGACCTGCTGGACCTGAGCCTGCCGCGGCCGTACAGAGAGGCGGCCTGGCCGATGCCTCTCTACCTGCTGGTGTCGTTGGGCTGCTACTCGCTGGCCACGGTGGGGTACCGGGTGGCCACGTTCAACGACTGCGAAGAGGCAGCGAAGGAGCTCCAGGAGCAGATCAAGGAAGCCAGAGAGGACTTGAGGAAAAAGGGGTTGAAGATGTAGGACTTTAAGAGGAACTTTGCAGACTGAGAGGACCGCTGTGTTGCTTGAAAGTGTTTTGTTTAGGTTGTGTGAAAGGTTTTGGATGAAACTGGACTCTGAACTGACACTGTGCTGAATGTTTGAGGATGTGAATATGAATCATGGCAACCCTTTGTACTGTTTTGTCAGTTTCCTGTTTTGTTTTGATGATATTTTCTTCAGAAAATGACATAAAAAGCCCAAATGTTTTTTTCTTTCTTGGTTGTGCATAAATAACAACAACGTGAACCTTTTAAGATTTGCACATTTTATACAGCTCCTTTATAAAGTGGCTGAATTACACTGAACAAAAACACAAAGCCAGCATGTAGTATTTTATTAAATTCTATCTATTCTGTGGAAATAAACAAATGGCAGCTCTACAAAAGAATATAAATTAGGAAATAACCACCCTAAATGAAACAAAAATTGATACAACTGGCTAAATTTGAACTTTTCCTCTGCCACGAAAGGAACCCATTCACATGCTGCAGATGTATATTTGTTCAGCGTATATTCAAACACATCTTAAACCAGAAAAAAGTGAACGCAAACTGTGCTGTCTCTGCTCGGAAACTACACACAGCTGAGTTCTTGTCACTGTGATGCTAAAACATCATCTGTAACCAGTTGCTGTTCGCTGAAATGCCAGCGAACGAAACCCAAAGGTCACATCGCAACAGTCTGACTAAAGACTGTTTCCACTGAGGATTGTGGGATGCTATCAATCGCTGGGCTCCGTAGCAGTCCTACACAGGCCAGACCTTGTTGTGTGCGTCTGGAGATTGTTGCCTGTCAGTGTGAAGGCCTAGATTTTTATCTGTAAAGAAGTGTACATTCCATTGTCCAATTTCAGAGTTGTGCCCTGAGGGGAGATTGCTGGGAATTAATTAAATGGGAATCTATTTTTCTTCAGTTTCCTACAAGTGTATGTGTGTTTTGTGGGTCGGGAGCCGGGAGGTGCGCTCGCGTCAACGATGCATTCCTTCTCCGAGCATAACCCACATGGCCTGAGGGTTTATGTCAGCTGTTCAATGCCTCCCTCTATGTACGAGACAGATCTCTTTTGTCTCGTGTTGTAGTTAACGACATGAAATATACATTATACAGCGTTTCCTTTTCTCTCCCCCCGCAGAGGTTGGTTTCAGAAGTCAGAAAATGTAAGCTAAGTATTTCGTTGTGTAGTAATGCGATGTTGGCAGTTACAGTTCTTTTGTGTGAGCCCTTAAAGGCTGCCTATGCTCATTTTCCGCGAGTCCCTGCTGTGCACAAACAAAGCGTAGCCAGGCCAAAGGCATCATTATAGGGCTTCAAAAGCTCCCATAACTTCTGAACAAATGCAAAAGAGTTGGCAGTTCTCTGTGTGCAAGCTCTGCCTGTTGTGCCGTTTTGGCTGCAGCCCCATCATGCTTTGCAACGTCACCCACCCTCCACCCCACCCCCCATGAATGTCTGCAAGCTGTTGCTAGAGCAGACTGGATGAAAGACAACCTGTTATTTACCAGAAAATCTTCTACTTTGGCAATTACACCAAAGGCTTCCCTCTGTAGGCAGTTATGCTCTTACTCGCAGCCACATCTGAAATAGTTAATCACTTTTCTTTGTCTTCGTCCGCCCCCGAATCTAACTTTGAACACGTTCGTCTGCGAGCTCTCTCTCTGCACACATCAGATCAGGCCAAATGTTTCACAGGCCATGTACAGTACGTGAACTATATGAATTGTGCAAGCTTTTTTTTTTTTTTGCCTGTTTTTAATCCCTTACTTCAAAACGAACGTACAATGTTAAAGCTTGATCCCAGACTTTAGCATTTACATAACAGCAAGTTTAAGTAGGTGTAATCTGATGCTGAGACAGAGATGTTTATGAAAGCCACCACAATTGACCGTAAATACTCCAGCTTTTTTAAATCTCCATGTGTGCCATTTGCAGCAACGCGAGGCGACTGCCATCACCGCTGCCGTTGTGTGCCGGCTGAGTGGCGGTATTCACAGGAGAGGACGCACCAGATAGAGTACAGTAACATGAAACGCTGAGCACAATCCATATTAATGATCACACAGTAATTCAGTATCTCTGCCTGCCTCTGGCTCCGAGGTGAGAGGCTCGCTCCCCTCGTGAGAAAGCTGCCGAGAGCTGCTTTTGCATTTCAATTGGCTTCTTAAATATTCAGCTTTGTCAACTTTGAGAGCTGTTATTAGGGAGCGTCATTTCAGGAGAATAGCAGAAAACAGGCCTTGAATTGTTACCTGAGCTCTTCGGCTACCAGATGACGGGAAGGAATAAAGCCAAATTGAGAGATGATTATCCTTTGTTGCTGGTTGAAACTTCTGTGGTTTGAGTTCTTTTGTTGTTCCTCGACAATAAGCTTTTATGGAAGAAGATCCCACAAAGCATCGCAGGCATCTATACAATCCTTTAAAAAATAATTATTATTATTGTCTGTGCTGGAGGGGTACTGTATGTAAAGAAGAGTTTTGTTTTTTTTTCTACCAGGGAAAGCAAACAGTTATACAAACCCTATGAATACAGCATTCCTGTTACCTGCATGTACACATCAATGCATTGTCTTGCTGACTGATGTCATGTTGCTTCATACATTGAGTTGAAATTGCTTTTTTTTCTTTTATGCCCGATGACAGTAATTTGTTTTGCCACAGCTCCTTGAAATTTTTTCAGGCAGGACTAAAGTCAATCTAGAGTCTCTTTCAGACAGTTTCTGTTCCTCCATTATGGGCATAGATGCCTCCCGTAATGTGACCTTATCATTAAAGTTAAATAAGACCAACAGGTATCACAGTAACAGTAAATTTTAAGCTGTTATTTTATGAGAAATGATCATCACGCATGGTCAGTGTTTAGAAAATCATAACTAAACTTGCATATTTCTAAGTTGGGCAGTTTGATAAGCTTAGTTTAGATTTACACTTTACTTTTGGTTAATTACTGCATTTTTATGCAATAGACATGAACTCATGTGCTCTCCAGTTTTGAACGTATGACAAACATCTACACTCAGAAAAGTTTTGAGTTAAGACAAGATCTCGTAAAATTATGTTCAATCAACAAACTACCGTAAAGTCCAGACTATTGAGGCACCTGAATAAAAGCCGCACCCAGTAACTTTAAAAAGAAAACCAGGTGTGTACATATACAGGCTGTACTGGTCTCTAAGCTGCAGGTGTTCACGTTGGAACATGAGATATTTACACAGAAAGATGTTTTAAACTTTTAATTAAATACGTACCGGTAACATACACAAATACCGTAGATGCTTTTTTCTGAACAGTTCCTGTAACACGGCTGGTTAAGGAAATAAAAACTACAGCAGCCTGCCAGGAAAAGTCATTGATCGCTATCTTCATCTTCCTCCTGCACTAAAACCACTAAAGTCGTCTTCTTCAGTGTCGGAGTTGAACGGCCTCAGAATCACTTCGTCACACACTTCCTCAGTCTCTCTGTCGTTGTCGCTCTTAATGTCACTTTGGTCTCGAGGCAAATTTGTTAAAAATCCATAAACTAGTCGCATCGTTGTTTAAGCCGCAGTTTTCAAAGCGTGTGGAAAAAGTAGCGGCTTATAGTCCGGAAGTTACGGTGCATTGAGTTCTTCTTCTCTTCAATCAAATATATTTTTAATAATGTAGTTAATGATTGGTGATTACTCGTAAAAATTAATTCATTCCACCTACAGTGTGTTATTTAAAAGTATTTTTTGTATGTTACACTCTTAATTACCAGCATGGTGAACAAAAGGTTTTTAAGTGACATAAATGTAAAAAAAATTAAGTTGCTACAATTAAATTTCAATCAATAGTTTTGTGGCTTTTTCCAAATTTTTGTTCATTTGGTAGCTTTTAACAACATTGCTGGTAACTAACCTTTAATTTTTTTGTATCTTTTACATAATGGAATTTATTTATGAAACCACCTCTAAATGTCATTTGTGTCATATTTGTCCAGCGTACAGGTCCTCAAATACACAACTGTCCAGGCATGTTTAGTCGGTAAAAGGAGGGGACTTGAATGCAAATTATCCAGTTTGATTTAGTTACTACAACTTGTGATGCGGAAATCTGAGTTAAAATTAGACTCATTACAGTGATGCATTTACCAGCATCATTATGTCAATTCAACCCATTAAAATAATGTTTGAGGCTTTAAAGGTTTATCGAAATTAAGTAAATTATTATCTTGCATTTACCTAAGTGGTGGGAATAAGTCATGCTACATATCCTCTGTCTGAACGGGGATTAGATGTGGTCGTAGTACGTTCAGATTCAGGCTTACCATAATTGCTTATATATGTTTTTCCATTTCTTGGCAGTAAGGAGCTTTCCTTTCTTAGCTGTAGGACTCAAACCTTTGTGCAACCCTTCCTTTGTTCACGTTATCATTTACTGCAGCAGGTCGCTAAGCAGCTAAAACTGATCTAAAAGATGCAAAGTAGAGACTCGTTATCGTTCACACTAAAGATACGAGGCCGGTTTGTTAAAGTATTAATTCGTTCCCGTATCACTGAGTGGTGAGTTCTGTGGACTTGTGCATGAATCAAAGTCATCACAAATCTCCCAGAGATGCAATAAGTGCTAAATTCATTTCCTCTGTTTGGGGCTAAGAGAGCCACTTAGCAGCGTTTCCTGATTGCTCTGTCTGCCTTCAACAAGGGAGGATTTTTGACAGAGAGCGAGGCTGAAAAGATGACGATCGTGCACAGAATGCTCTTCACCTTCTAACCAGTGTGGAAAAGGTGAGAGTCTTGGGCTAAATTGGAAGAGGAGCAGACGAATCGGAGGAAACCTAATGGGGAATGAGGCGGTGAGAGGGGCAGGCCACCGGGTTGTTCAGGCAGCCAGGTCCCGCCGAGACCTTGAGACACTATAAAAAACATTTCTAGAGACGCTCGGTGACACTGCTGGGAGCAAATCCATGTCGACAGGCTGAGAACCAAGACTGAAAAATGATAGGTTATCATTTTTCTGCACAGAAAAGACTTTTCTTTTCCCCACCCACACATTTCACAGCAAAACCTCAAACCC
Source organism: Stegastes partitus (assembly GCF_000690725.1). Taxonomy (NCBI): domain Eukaryota; kingdom Metazoa; phylum Chordata; class Actinopteri; family Pomacentridae; genus Stegastes; species Stegastes partitus. The sequence goes on along the minus strand of NW_007578060.1, from coordinate 499,356 downwards.
ATCTAGAGACGGACGGAGAGGAAGATGGAAGTTAGTAATCGAGGCCCAGAGCTGAGAGAGATGGAGATTTAGTGCATTTGATGCAGATGCAGGAAAAAAAAAAAAAAACGGCGAACAATGGTAACGGCAGGATGAGAGAGTCGGTCGGGGGCAGGAGACGGATACGGAGAGGGCGAGTGAATTAAGGTGGCAGCACAGAAGAAGTGTGGAATCGAGAGTGAATAGAAGAAAGAGGGAAAGTGACTAAGTGACGCAGACAGGAAACCAAAGCGTGAGCTGGAACAAGACAGACGACCTTGGCAGCGGTGACGGAGAGCGTGTGACAGAGCTTTTCGAGAAGAGGAGACCGCACCCTGGCCGCTACCAGTGGCACGGGACCAAGATGTGCCCTGATTGGCCCCAGTGCTCCAGCTCATTCAGCATAATCAAGGTGTTTCTTCCCATATGTCCCGTTTAACCCTGCTGTCATCTAAAGCCTGGACAGCATAAAGGCGATTTCAAGCATGCTGCTATATTAAAATGACATTTAATCCGGACATGCAGTGCACCATCACTGCATAAAACTGATGTGAACGAAGTGAAAAAGTCACTCGTAGGTCAACGTATTGTTCTTTGGACGCTCATGAACAGCTGCTTTGATACTTACTGGACACCGGGTTCCCGTTCTAGGGCAGCATAGAAGCTTATAAATGCTACAAATAGCTACAGTAACATTAGGTAACCTCCCAGAGGCCCTGTAAGGCTGATACTTCTGGCTCTCGCGAGCAGTACCATACGCTAGCAGGCAGACAGGGACCAGCCGTCACGCGTCCTGCTGATAGGAGGCTCGGCTCAGTCCAGAAATGCAGAGATGGACCAGCTGGTCATCGCAAACCCCACTCTGAATTGCGGCTTCCATGGTTTCCTCCCAGGTTTTATTGTCACACGCTGTTAAAGCTTGACAACTGATAAATCGACAAACCCAGTCCATTTTCCTGCTTGCTGGGAAACATTTGATTTAATAGCCCCAGTTTGCGTCTCTCATGCGCTGCCAATGCGTCCGAGTCACACAGCCGAGCATTTATCTGTCAGAGATATTAATTTTCTGTGATTTGTGTTTTACAAGACTAAGAGTCTGCAGCTATGCTCGCGGGTTTGTGAGGCTCGAGGTTGTGGTTTGAGCTTAATGGGTGAGAAATTACAGGAAAAACGTGAACCCTTGACCCCTACAGTGAGATCCAGCGGCCCTGTTATGCTGAGTGGGGCGTTTTGAAGACATAGTTTAGGTTCAGTTCTCGCCACTGCAGATGAATCCAAAGTAGTTTCTTACCTGATGGAAGGTGTCTCTATCAGGATGGCAACGCTTCCATCCAAAAAGGAGGTCACTGAGTGCCTTTGCAAGTCACTATAGTTCAACCTAATCAACCACCAAAGGGAGATTTTAGACCAGGGATCTCCAACTCCGTCCTGCAGGTTTTAGATGCAACACACCTGATTCACATTAATGGATCTCCAACAGCTTGTTGTCAAGTTCTACACAAGTCTGTTAGTGATCCATTAACTTGAGTCAGGTGTGTTGCAGTAACATCTAAAACCTGCAGGACAGTAGCTCACGAGGACCGGAGTTGGAGATCCCTGTTTTGGACTGACCTGTTCGATAGCTGCCACCATCATCAGAACGTCACTGTAGGCTTTTGTAGGAATGGAGTTGCATCCCTCCAACTCCAATCTTACAACTCATTCCAAGGACTCGGAGAATCAATGTAGTGACCCGACACCTTACTCAGACTTTTTAATGTTCATTTTTGTTTAGTTTGTCTGTGTGAGATGCTAATTAGAGTTAAACACACTGCAGTACACTAGTGGCCTTAGTTTTGCAGTTGGGTGGAATACAACAGGTGAATTAAAATTGTGACCCGACGGTGGCACTAGAGGAAAAGTCAGGAGTTCAATTCAATTCAATTCAATTTTATTTGTATAG
>NW_007578060.1:471055-496681 GCF_000690725.1 Stegastes partitus | reverse complement strand
ATATGGAACAATCAGGTCTTTAAGATACGATGGAGCCTGATCATTAAGACTTTTATATGTTAGAAGCAGGATTTTAAATTGCACTTTATTCTGTGGTAACCTTACAATATTTGACACCAATCCATCCAGACTGAAAAAATTTGACTTGCTAGTGGTTTTGATGAAAACTCAACATGTTACCAAAGTCATGAGGACCAACCGGCGCTGTTGTTCATCCAGTCATACGGCTGGTTGGGCTAGAAAATGCAGAAGGCTTTTCTATGACTATACGATAGAATCACAACTAGGGAAATGTATTTACTTTATTTTTATTTTTTTATCCAGGCGGTAAGAAGATTCTCTAAAGATCAATGTCTATCGACTTAAAACATAGAGAAAAAGCTTCGCCGTGTGACTGGAGTTTAATGGGAGACGCTGTCCCTGTCTTATGTGCTGTTTCAGGATATTGTCCAACTTCTTTGATCACAGTCTCAACATGCAAAGCTCCTGATTCATCCTGCCCTCGCTGCTGCTCGTAAAGCTTCTGATCTATGAATTTTAGAATCACGCAGCTCTCTTAAGCCTGTAAAGACCTTGTTCCCGCTTTCTGCGCTCCGTGTTTGCGCTGGTTATCTCCTGACCGCCCTAAAAATTTACTACGGCGTTAAAGGTTTCACACTTGCTGTTCACATTTACTCAAGCTGGTATGCCGAACGAGCGAGTAAATAAAAAAGTATTGTTTCCTCTTGACGAGCTGCTGCTCAGCGGAGCCTCTTCCAGGGGTCGGGCGGTTAAGGGGCCTGTCCGACAAGCCTAATTTATGGCCGTCTCTTTGAAAACATTGGGGAGTTGTGAGGCTGTGGCACCAGTTCTTGGTGCTACAGCTGTTTTTACTGTCACGGCCGTAAAGCTCCCCTGGGAAGGCAGAGACGAGAGACGGAGAGATGAGAACAATGGCTTGTCGTACAGCTTGCAGACAAGAAGAGTATCGCGGTTGGAAAAAAAAAAAAAAAAAAGAGGTGCGTGTGTGTGTGTACATGAGAAGCGAGTGTGGAAACTCGCCATAAGGTTGGAATAAAGATAGCAGAGGGATCACAGCTGTGTATTTAATCTTGATGCCAAAAGCCAATGCTAAAGGTAATAATAAACATACTGCGCAACTAATTTTTCCTTTATCTGTTCTTTGTAGCTCCTTCCTGTCTCAGGCTACCTTGGCCTTGAATCTATTCGCCTCCTGTCACATTAGTATGTGTGAGCCATTATCTGTGATACTGGCTGCTCCTGAGATCTTTCCGGTGTAATCAAAAGGAGAAATGGGTTGGGTTTCCTGAAAACTCTTTTTTTTTTTTTTTGCACAAAATCCCTATAATGTGAAGGCAAAAGTGATTTGTCATTCAGTGTGATGCTTTGAATTTGGATTTTTGGTTCTTTTTTTAGGCTATTTGTGAATATTTACCACGTTACCCGACAAATGGAGACGTGTCGCTGCAGGATACTGAGAAATGTGCGCTTCAAACGGTGAAGGAATCCTGCATGTCCCGGTTGCATGGCCAGGTGCAAAAGGACTGTGGTAATCAATTTGCTACTCATGCTCCTGAGAAATGATCTGAAGAAGTTTTACTCCCACTTACTCTGGGAAAGGAGTTCAGACAATGCGAGGTGTCACTTTAGCTTTCTGTCAGCTTGGTTGCTGTGTTTTCTAATCATGCACCGAGTGTGTACGACGAAACCAGCAGCTCTGAGAGGCTGCGCTTTGGAACAGAGCCGCTTTGATGTTAACATATGGCGTTTAGCAGATACACATATCGGCCACAACATTAAAACCACCGACAGGTGAAGCGAACAACATCGTCAGCAGTGGCTCCTGTGAAGGGCTGGGTTAGTAGACGGCAGCTGAACAGTCAGGTTTTGAAGTCAATGTGTTGGCAGCAGTAAAAGTGCTCAGGGCAAGAATCTGAGCGACAAGGGACAAATCATGATGGCTGGACAGCTGGGTCAGAGCATCTCCAACACAGTGGGTTGTTCCTAGTTTGCAGTGGTTAGTGCCTACAACTGCAGGCGACAGGGTCATGAGAATGTGGTGAGATCGAACAGAAGAACTCAATGCTGCTATAATAGAGCTCAGTGCGACACAGTTTGCTCTGTGTGGTGCTGCATGGTTGCAAATCGATTAAAGTGCCCATGCTGACCTCTGTCCACTGCCAGAAGCACCAATAATGGGCATCTGAGTGTCTGAACTGGACCATGGAGCAATGAAAGAGGATGGCCTTTTCATTTGCATCACGAGGACAGCCAGATACGTGTGCACCGTCTACCTGGAATAAAGAGATGGCAGCAGGATGCATGATGGGAAGAAGACAAAAACCAAGGAAACCTACCTAAACATTGTTATAGATCACGTATGTCCCTTCATGGCAACAGCAGCACACTGCCACACTGCAAAAAAAAGGTCCAAACTTTACCTCCAGATTTCCCAGATCTCAATCTGATTGAGCATCTGTGGGATGTGCAGAAAAAAAAACACCTCAACTTCCAGGACTTAAAGCTCCTGCTGCTAACATCTTGGTGCCTGATACCACAGGACATCTTCAGAGGCTTTGTGGAGTTACGAGGCAGGTGGTTTTAATGTTTTAGCTCATCCGTGTATAATCTTCACCATCTTACCTTGGCATGTTTAGTGCCAAAGAGAAAGTACAGCTGAGGCTGAGGGAGAGTCATTAGTTTTGCAGGTAGCGCTGAACAAGCTAATATTTTGACCTGACGCTGGCAGTTGATGGAAAGTTAGGAGATCCCCCATGAGATGTCCCAGATTTAATGGTGATACATCCAAAAGTTTCTGAGACATTTTATTCCAAAGCATACCGGTGCTTGAGAGAAAAAACCCCCAACGATCAGATGACAATAAAAGTCAATAGGATTCATCGGCTGGCAACCGCTAAATTTTGTACTCACAAAACACTATGGCAGTGGATTCAACAGTGTTTACTCCGGGATTAAAGAGTTGGACGAACCGATACGCTGACGTCCCCAGAGCCGTGCTGCTCCGCCGCCGCTAAAAATAATGACAAGAAAGCTGTTCTGGTTTTCGAAAAAATATCTTTTTGTTTTTTTGTTTTTTTTTATTTCACATGAAAATTTTTCACATTTATCATATTTATCAAACAGGTCTTTTATATAATCTCTCTCTATATATATTTATACATTTTATACACTTCTCTTACTTACACATGTACAAAATAAGGTAACAAGGATTCAGATTAAAAAAAAAAAAAAAAAAAAAGGAAAAACAAAAAGACTGACTTCAATGGTAGTCATACGCTGTTGTGCTTCGTTGATCGAGCCGGCCTGTCGGGTGACGGTGTTCTTGGCAACTTGTTTTGATGCTGTGTCTTATCTGTGTTATCTAAAACTCAACAGCTGATTTGTGTTTTTTTTTTAAATGCTCGTTTTCCAACTAAGCTCGACGAAAAGCACCACAACGCGCAGGGTCGAGTCCTGCGCTGAGAAAGATTTGAAACCAGCTCTTTGTGTCAGACAGTTTGACCGATACAGGGGCGAGATCCAACAAACGGAGAAGTCCAGCCTCTCCGCGACACACACACACACACACACATGCACCCACACACACACACACACACAACGTCTCAGTGTTTGCTTTTGGCAGAAAAAAAACATTTCTCTCAACACTCTTTCAATCAAACGCTCCACAGCTCATGCACACGCTCCTATTGTCGATTCAAAACACGCATATTCCCTTTCACACAAGTACTACCTCCACCGGGAGAGCGAGAGCGAGGGGGGAAAAAAAAGCCCTCCCGTTTGCCAACAGTAAACATTTCATTTCGAGAGCACATGGTATGTAGGCTACAGTAAAACATCTTAGCTGCAAATGTCATAAATTATCTTCACAGAATGTACACGTAACAGAGTTCAATGTGGTGTGTTACAGAGCGTGTCGATGCGTTTCCGTACTGAGCGGTGTTAGCGCCACAGCGTCAAAAGCACGTGGTCGGCAAAAGGAATGGTAGTCGTGAGAACAGCTCCCGTGTCTGTCGATGCTACATTTAGAGAAAGTAATCACGTGGGACATCAATGCCACTCAATACCATTACGATAACAATACAACAGATAGTACACGACACTCAAGGGTGGAATAGTGTACAAGTTGGAGAGATGACTCGTCTTTGGCTCAAAAGGTTCGAGATTACTTTTCCTTGAAATGCTGATTCGTTCCGTCTAAGCATGTTATTCAAAGTTGGTGTCTTTGCTCTTGATTGTTCTTCAGCCGCTTCAGGTTCCTCTTCAACGTCTTCATATTTTCTCGTAGGGATATCCTCCGCAGAGGTCTGTCTTTTTGGAGAGCCCCAAAAAAATACAAAATCAAGGAGAGCTTTGTCTTTCCACAAAAAGAAAAAAAAAATACTGTCATCATTTCTCTTTTTTTGAAAAATAAGACAAAGCACAAACACTTGTCTCAAATGCTCAGTGTTACCCAACACATGTTGTGCAAGCGAGTCCATCTGTACTTTACAAGCTTCAAAAGTCTCTCCCCGTGTCCAGCACTGGGCATGGATTTTTCTTTTTTTTAAGTCAGTGGTTTCAAACCCCACGGACTGTCTTCATTGTAGTCCCTGAAAAAAACAACCGAGTCTGCCAACAGAACTCCTTTCATGTGCTCTCAGTGCAACAAAAGCAATAATGAAAACGGGACTAGCAACGAGAGGACTGAGAGGGACGTAGCTGCCACTGCAGAGTTCGTCCGTACGCTCTTCTGGACGTCTGGCAGGTTCACCACTGGATCATCTGCTTGAAGATGGGAAACAGAGAAGAGCCATTAGCACCACGAATCTGCAATTTGGAATGTGCACTGGATTGTCGAAAGGTCGGGGATAATTAGAAAGGACGCAGGGTTGGTCAACATACCTGCAGGCAGTCTGTTGGACGGGTTGTGAACTCCACCCCCAGCTCCAACTCCAGCCCCACCTGTGCCTCCTTTGGCCACTCTGGCCTCTTGGGAGCCTGAAAGAAAAAGAAAAAAAAAAATAGCCATCAATCACTCTGCTTTGGGCTTTTGCAATAGCCTAACGCGACTATTACAGGTGATTGCTCTCTTTTCATCCAGGGGGGTGGTTAGACTCACCGTCGGCCGCTACGACGTCCACCCTGAGCCTGAGGCACTCTTGGCCGTGGTGGTGCAAAGGTTTGGCTGCAGGGAAGAGGGGGGAAAAGAAAAAACAACACAGGCGTTAACATCCCAACTAATGCACTTATCCTCTGCTGGCCCCTTAATCCACCTTCATGCATGCGCGCATACAAACACACACACACACACACGAATACTTGGCAACAGAAAGACACAGCGACAAAGCATTAGGATGCCATCTGTGACCAAGTGTGTCTTGTCCTGCCGTTAATCTAATTACAACCATGGTCGGGGTGACAACATTGCTTGTGCTTTGTGGTCACATTCTAGGAGGGCTGGTGTTGCATAAACGGAGCCAACATTCCAGTTTGTGTACATGTCAGGTTTCAAAGAGCTCCGGCGTACCGCGGCTCACACACAGTCAAACAAAAGATATCTGTCTCTCGTCAGCCAGACTGAAATATCGCAACAATTACTGAATCATGAAATTATGTACAGACATTCTTCTTTCCCAGATGATTCATTAAACGATCCCCTGAGGTTAGAATTTATGGCTCACATTGACTGAAATGTCTCGATTTTTATTGGATGGATCGTCCTGAAATTTGGCACATATCAGCCTTAAGGTGAATTCTAATTGTTGTGGTGATGTTTCATCTTATCGTCATCAAAAAATTTTTAACCTGTTTATGACCCAAAACCCAGAAACCGATGACATTCCCATAACTCTAACACTATCTTTCCAACGTATTAACATTTACTTTCCAGTACGTTTAACATGGCTACAGACTCTTAAGTACAAACGTAAAAACAAGACTCACAGATATAATAGTAGCTTTCTCCTTGGCGAAACTCCTTGCCCAGAGTGAACGGAGTGAAGCGCTGGAACTTTTCGGAGAACTTCTCGGGAGCGTGAGGGGCAAACGGATGACCGCACTCCCAGCGCATCTGGTCGTACGACTGCGGCTTGCAGGATTCGTAGTCCTCGCGCTCCACCATGTAGAGCACGTACCGCTCGGCGTCCAGCAGCGGCACCTCACCCTGAGGGTAATGGGGGCAGACGATGTCCAGATAGTCATTGAGCCTCACCTCCACGGCGTAGTCGTCCCAGAGAAACCTGCGGAACGAGGCAGGGGAGGAAGGTTAGGCAAGTGGCAGGAGACTGATAACCGTGGTTATAGCATCGGAGCAGTAATAAATAAAAGCCTCAAAACCTGTGATTATATATTGATCGGCTGCACGACGGCGTACAACAGGGAAATCAGAGGAAAGACTGAGAGGCCTGGGAATGAGAGATAGAGTGCAGGAGAACGGGAGAATGTTTATGTGAGAGGATGTATGTGCGTGCCGAAGTGGAATGAAGAGGGAAAGCGCAATAAGGGGGGAAAGTGATGTGCGGAGAACATGCGCATAAATATGGATGAACGTGAGGCCGGCGCAGCGGCTGCTGTTTGCCGCTGCGTAGAAAGTTAGCACTGAGTGCACATTGATCCCACGTCCCCCAGGAGCTGAATGATGTTTACAGAGAAACATTAGCAGTCAGTTAGCCCGTCAAGACAGGAGATGAGTATCGACATCTGCAGGGCTGCACACACCCACACATACACACACCCACACAACTGACGGAGCAGCAGAATGCATAATGACAAATTCACCTTAACACGAGCACCTGAGTTTACGAGGGGGATAGAGACGAGGATAAAAATAAAGGTCACATTTGTTTCAAGCCATTCATTAGGGTTCGGATATACAGACACACATTCGACATGAGTCTGGTGACAGTCTGTAACTGTCTTCCACCACACTCCCTCTCATTACAAATACAGAGAGAGACAGTCAGACTGTCTGCCTCCCCTCCATTCCTCCCTGCATCCCTCCCTTCACTCCTCCACCCTCTTTACGATGGTCTTTAAGTAAACGAAACTTCCTCCCTCTCCTCTTGGACCTGGCTCAAGGAGAACCAGAAAGTAGCATTTTTGCCAGCTTCACATATCCACACACACACATACACACACACCATTTGTTTACTGCAGAAAGTTTAGAGTAGTTAAATAACACTTTGGCATACTCTGAGGCGCATTTAATTGGCCTTATCTCAGCTGTCCATGATTCTTTCTCCCTCCAGGGTTCACTTTCAGAGATATTATGAGTTCATCTCCAGGGAATTGTCACTAAAGGTATTTCAGCTTTGTCCCCCTTCCCCTTGACTGAGTGAGCGCTGCAGGGCCGGCTCACAGCTAATGCTCTCTTCTCAGCCAAAGCCATCTATCACCAGCCCGGAGCGGTAGCTGACCGCTAGTAGCACACATACACTCACACACACTTCCCAGTAATTCCCATCTATCAACAACCTAAAGCTGTAGCTACCTACTATTTACACCCACCGAACCCACACACACACACACATCTCCTCCCCTGGTACTGAGCTCCCAAGCGATGCCTATCAGTTTACTACTGTTTCTGGATCACCAGGGGGGTTCCCTGAGAATGGATGAAATCTGACAGACTTAAATATTTTCACAACACACATGGCGAATGTGTGTGGAATATAGGGTTCTGTTGCTTTTGCAATGAATATACGTGCGGCTCGTCAGGCTTTCAACGGCGGAGATTTGAATCGGATCTACAGATCTGGAGGAGTTATGAGTTCTCAAAAGCCTGCGGGGTGTTAAACTGACACCTTGAGCCCCTCGCCACCACCCGAGGCATTTCTTTTTTTTCCCCCTGAAGTGGATTTTTCTTTGTGAATTCAGGCCTTTCTCATAAATCCCCCATTAAAGTGTAACAAGTAGCATTTGGGGGAAGTTTGTGTTTGTGTGACAAGGTCCATATGTGTGACTGATGATCAAAGTGCACGGGGCCCGCTGGCTCGTTAGCTGGTGTTGTTGTTGTTGCCAGGGGTCTCCGTGGTACCCCCACCGGTACAAGGACAGACGCTGTGGCTCCAAACGCTGGGCCCTGACTCCTGCTCTCTCCCTTCCCCCATCCCTTCACTCCTCTCCGCCTGACTGCATTCCCTCAATGCTGATGACCAGATAAACCTGCAACGCCATCACAGGCCCATTAGAAAACAAGCATCCTCTTAGTGCTCTGATGAAACTTCCATCTAACTGTGCTGATAATAGTGTGCTACAGCCAACTTTTTTTTTTTTTTTTTTTTGGGTGGGGGGGAGCAATAATTATCATTTTGCCATGGTCCAGACAGCTTAGAGCTTATCTGCAGTTTGCCTGCCACGCTCTGTTTACCAGATTGGCGCTAAAGTGTTTTTTCCCCCTGCCACTTTCAATTCCAGTCGAATCGATAACACTATTGAACAAACACTGTTGTCTGCTTTTGCCTGACAGAGTTATCCCCCAGCAAACACTGAAAACACACACAAACAAACTCCCTGCACCCGATCCCCTCTCCGCTCTACCCCCCTGAGCCCTGATTACAAACTGCTTGTGGTATGGTCCCAATGTGTTCATCAAAAGGGGGTCGAAGGGGGGTGCAATTAAAACACAAAAAAGGGTATTAAAGTTGCCCCGGAGGGGGGTAATTATGCCCTCCTGCTCCCCACTTCCCAGCCCCTTTAGGGCTGAGAGTCTGGGAGGGGATACGGGGGACGTGAATAGGCGTGGGCCAAAAAAAAAAGGGGGTCAAAGGGCTGGAGTTGGGAATGGCTTTTGAAGTTTCTCTCAGCGAGTGTTTCTGTGCTACAGTTGCTTTATCAATGCCACCGTTTCATACAGCGCCTCTATTCACGACGCGCTGATGGAGTAGCTCACTTAGCAGAGGGAACAGTCGCTGAATACACACCAAGGGGAGGCTGGCGAGCTGCCTTTTATTAATGGCAAATAGTTTTAATTATCCTGCTGCCTTTTGTTCCCGTCTAACGCCTCGGCATTGAAAACGCTCCACATCAGCGGCTTAATTAACCGATCGGAGTAACGCACTTCAAAGGGAGCTTTGGCCTCTGTGTGAAAAAGTTTAGCTAACAAAGTCAAATCATGACACCTTCACTTTAGCAGACAAACAGATCCTCTTCCACTCCGTCGTCCCCAGTGTGTGTCCCTTGTTATTTCCCTCTTCCAGACGGTTTCTCTCTTTGTGCCAATAGTCTGTCTTGATTTATTTCCATTGTTTATCCCAGGACGCTTCCCTTTATTGACAGTGACGCTTGAAGCTTAAGTAAACGTCCCAGCGTGCAGGAGCAGTTGTATTCTCTACTTAACAGTGATTTGTGAAGCTATGGCAGATATGCAGCGAGGACTGTATGCATGTGTGTCTGACTCAGGCTGATGCATTCAGCTGAGTGTTTACGTAGGTGTGTGCTGCCTCTCCAGAGATCCGAGGAATCCGGGAGTGCGTTTCAGTCATGATAAGGTGGATAATGAATGCCAAGTAATGAACAGCCCTGATAGCGGTGAGGGAATGTCAAGTGGTCAAATGTGCGAGCACACAATCTGGTGAAAAGTGGACCACAGGCTGTTCCCGGACGCTCTTCCTCCTCTCCTCAAGAAGGAATTCCTGATTTATTAGAGCCTCTTCAGGAGCAGGAGTCTAATCTCTCTTCTTTAATCTCTTTGGCCTGAGTTTTGCTTTCTTCTCCACCTCAATCCGCTCTTTTCATCCATCCATCACCCTCTCATCTCGGCACACTATCACCCTGTGGAATGCTGGACCTCTGGATCAAAGGTCGGCCGATTGCCAAGTCAGCACCAGAGTGTTTTATACATGGACAGTCAGCAAGAAGGAGCCTTGTGTGGTTGAAACTCTGATGCTACAACTGGAACTGCTCTGTTTAAAGATGGATTCAAATCAACTGTAATGCCCATTAAGGCCATTGTGGGACAAACTACACAGAAACAGGAGCTCTGTCCTGTACTGCCTCCGAGGGGCCCAACAGTCGCCCCCCAAACCACATAAACAAGGTTATTTTTCCTCCCGAGCTGTACACACGCCACTAATGTGACCCAAAAGTTGACTGGCCTACGTCACGGATGAGTGAACCGGAATGTGGGGACCACCTAATCGGCTCGTCCAAGCCCTGGATTATTGGGTGGAGCAGAGGCTGAGCTGGGGTCCATTCATCAGCATCAGACCCTGCTTAATACAGGGGCTTAGAGTGGACAGCGAGGCCCAGAGCAGGGGCTGAGGGCCGGGGACAGAGCAAGGGGTGAGACAAGCAGGGTGGAGCTTTTTTTTTTTTTTTCCTCCCACCTCTATTGTTCTCACTTTGAGAAGGGGTATTACACTGGAGTTTTGGAGTTCAAAAGAGACACACTGGGTTTGTATGCGTGTGGGTGTGTGCCTCTGTAAGTGTGTCCATGGTTGCAAAACGGGAAGCGAGAGGTGTTAACGGAACAGCGAAAAAGAAGACTGGACACGAGGGAGCAGTTTCTTTTCAAGACAAATCTGTGAAAACCACGAGGAGTAGGTGGCACATCAGAGGAAGGTGAGGCCTCTCTGAGCTTGGTTAAGCAGGGCTGTTTAATGTTATTGCTCCAGAATTCCTCTCATTTCATCTGTCCATCAACTCATCCGTCAACGTCGGCCGTCCCCTCCCACGCTCTGTCCGTCTTTCATCACTCAATAAGCAAACCAGATCCTCGTGTCAACTCCGGCCCTCCCCCCCTCCCCCCCGAGCCAGACTTGCTGAACCAATCACAACCTGTCCTGGTGGTATTCCAAATATGCGACTCTCTGACCCACCGTTTGCAGAGCCAAGCACAATGTGATGCGGGCACGCCGGGGTCGTCATAGAAACAAATATGGTCCAACTCTTTGGGCGCCTCCCTCTTAACATAATATTCCAGCCTTCATTCTTTGCACTATGTGACTTTTTGTCATCCATCTCAATCGGCTCCCCCCCCCCTCGTCTGTCATTCAACCTTTGTCTGTGCGGCATCATTGGTCATTCTGCCAGCATTCCTGGCTGAACCGGCGCAGCTCCTATTGCCGCCCAGCAAAGTGACAAAGCTTCAAGTCCAGCAGAGAAATAATTGGCTGCTTCCACTGCACTAAGGAGGCTTAGATGAATACATATGCTCTTTCCAACTGTCTCACGCCGTCCCCTGAGCCATTTGTACCTTATAAGGGGGCCAGAGCAGAAAGGTCACCGCTGACATCACATTTCTCAGGAGGCAAATATCAGTACAAGAAAATCGATTTTGCTGGATTTCCGCGAGATAAAACTTTCATGCTCAGAGTTTTTTTTTCTTTTTTTTTCTTCCTCACCCTGCTAACACAATCTGAGCTTCTAGCTTAATGAATTCCTCTGGGAACTTACAGTATGTGAGTACAGGGCAGAGTTGTTACAAAGAGTTTTTAAAATTTATTAGCGGTAGCGCTCGCTTACAGACATCCAGTGGTAGTAATGGTAGTGACACAGCTGACCTCTAGGGGCAGCGGTGCTTGCTGTGTTTACACGCTGAATTTTGATTCTCAGCAAACAGCACAAAAAGGCAAGAGAAAAACAATAGTTACACAATAGTGCATATTTACACAACAAAACAAGCACAATGGTTCACTGCACAGATACCATCTGACTCTTGTTGGCTAATTCTTCCTCGTTCAAACACAGATACACTGCCGGTGTCACCAAGAATTGACAAACAAGTCTGGGGGACGCACATACACACACCGCTCGAAAATTGTAATCACAAATCTGTGCACTAATGGAGCTTTTCTTCCGCTATGATTTGTGAACCCTTGTGAAGCAGTGCAGAGTGGAGCAGCACAGTGGGAGGGAGCAGGGGAAGTCTGGAGCGTAGATAAGGAAGAGGCTCGAGGACGGGCAAGAGGGGGCAACTGGAGGGGTTGATCGGGGGTGACACTGATCAGAGGAGAATCCCAAATAGAGACATAAAGAGATTTGACAGCAGGGCAGGCATTGTAAGCGGATCCCAAATCATCCTCAAGGCTCCGAAGTCCAACACATCCCTCATAAAACAATCACGATTAATCTCGGCGTTCTCACCCTTTTAAAGTCTTCTCGTACGAGCCTGGGAAGTTCAATCAGCTCCAGGCGTATTTTACGGTCTTGCGTGTGTTAGTGTGTGAGAAATGTATTGTTTATTGTGTGGACAGGATACGCAGTTTTCCCGGGAAAAGACCCAACCAGGAAGTGCAGCACTTCGCAGGAGACACACAGCAGACAGCGTGCAGACTTTGGTAATGCCGACAACACGCCTGCGGGAAGTTAAAACCTTTGACCTGATTCACTATCTACCACAGTCAATAAAACAAGCCCTTCTTGCGAGAACAAGTGGGAATATTGAAGAGGAGGAAAATCAGCTTTTGGGGTCAAAGCAAAACAAAACAGAAAACTTGTCGATATCAGCACAGAGGTCATGATTACAGATAAAGATGGGAGACGCCAACACATTTCAGTGATCGCTGAGTGTATAAGAGGCGATTACCATCCGTCTGACAATCTCTCAGAGTATTTTCCCCCCAGATTGAATTCACCAGACAGATTACAAGGCCAGATTAAGAGTGGTGGGAGGGGAGGGGAGAGACGATTCCAGAGAAAGATGGACTTAGGAGTTTTCTGAAGAGAATACCAACCCATGATGGGGAGAGGGGGGGGAGGGTATGCAGTAGGGTTTAGGGCCAAGGCTGGATTAGACAGTGAAGTGGGAAACCTGGATGTTTTTCCGAGAAAAGTAGCTTTGGTTCAGATTACTTGAAAACTGCAGAAATCCCTTATCTATTGCAGCCACCTAATCACAGCCGATGATGATGATGCCGGCCCGATCTTATCTTTCATCTCTCAAACTCGCATGCAAGCACGTACATGGAAGGCCTCCCCCCTTTTTTTTATTTTAACCAAGTCTTGTTCTACATTTGTTTTTCTCTTCCTTTCATTTAATTCCTTTAATGACCTCAGTTCTCAGGCTGCTTCGGCAAGACGCTCATGAGTGGATACGCACACATGAGCAAGTGAAAAGACCAGGAAGGCTGCAAAAAAAAAGAAAAAAAAAAAGAACCTGTTTTGCTGGGAAGGAGGTAGAACAAGAACGCTTTAAAAGGAGAAAGAGCGAAGGGGGAGAAAGCGTGAAGGAAAGGGCAAAGTGCCTTGTGACGGATCGCCATGGGTGCCAAGAACGATAAAAAAATTCCACACCTCTTAGCATGCTTCCCTCCTTTTCCCCCTACTCTGAGAACCAGAGCTGGAGGTGAGGAAATAATAGACTGAAAAGGGACAGCTTGTAAAGTTGAGATAAAAAGCTGGTGAAGGAGCGAAAGGGGACCGAAAAGACAGGAGAGAGAGGAGGGGGAAAGAATGAGAGTTTCCCAGAGGCAGAGCCACGGCTGTGTGAAGAGAGGCCGGCCTGAGTGGCAGCCAGTATTCAGGGACCACCGCCGTGACAGAGTGACTGACAGATTGATAGAGGCCGTGCCACTTCATCACATAGTGAACTCTAACCCTTGATCAGTCACACCAGTTACTATTCTCTTTCTGTGGCCCACCGTGAAGACCATTCCCCCAATTTGTATGGGGAGCATCACAAAACAGCCACATTGACTGGATAAAAACCAAGAAAATCCTTCATGTGGGGGGGGGAAACATACCTTAAATAACTCCCAGTTGGATGAATTAAATCAGTGATGAGCTGAAACAACCAGCAAATAAGACTTGGGATAGACTGAGATCAGATAATGTGTTTGATAGTAGAACACGCAGATGTGTACGAGCGAGCCACGAAACAGTTAACAGACTCCCAGAACTGGAGACCACAGAACCGAGCTGAAAAAGGGAACCTGGCCAAGAAGAGGGGGAGGGAGGTGCTGGAGAGAGGGAGAGACAGGTACAAAGCAGAGGAGGAGGAGGGTGGAGGGTGGCGGTGGTCTTACTCGTGCTCTGTCAGCAGGGAGAAAAAAAAAGGGGGAAAAAAGGGAAGAATGAAGCAGTGAAAGAGCTGGATTATTTCCTCACGCTGGAGTCCAGAGCTCCGGGGACGATGTTAACATCAGGCACAACTGCATGTCACTCACATGTGTGTGTGTGTGTGTGTGTGTGTGTGTGGAGTTAATGTGTACGAGAGTGTGTGAGTCACTGGAGTGTGGCGATGCACTACGTGTGAGTAAGCTTATGCACAGACACTCCCTTCACTAAAAAAGAAAACACATTGTCAAGCTGGTGAGCCTCTTTCTGGGAATCAAACCTTGCTGGTGATTAAACTGCTACTGATCAGGAACAAAGAGTGGAAATATTCCAACAAGTGAAAGTGCTGAAATGGATTTCACTCGTGCCGGAACAGAGTTGAAGCAAAGGCAGACCTTGGGAGTCAGCAGGCCCCAAGGCTAGCACACATGCTGCAGTCAGAAAGAGCGCATGTATATGTATGAGCGCTGTGTGTGTGTGTGTGTGTGTGTGTGTGTGTGTGTGTGTGTTGCTAAATCCCTCGACAAACACTCCAAAATGATCAATCTGTGACCAATTTGATTAATGATAGCCTCCACACCAATGGGTTAAAACAATAAACCAACATCTCATGAGGGGGGAGAGATGGACGCCGACATACTGTATCAAGTAACGGGTCAAAGGGGAGAGGAGATTGCGGCGACTGATGAAAAGTACCAAATGAAAACATCTCAGAGACTCAGACTTTTTCTGTGAATATGGGATTAAGAGTAGCCGAAGGGAGAGATTTAGCACAGTCATCTAGGGGGAGAGAAAAAAAAACAAACTAGCAAGTGAAAAAGGACGGATTACCAGTATATATACAGAAATGATCATTGTCGCTCCACAGCGGGGACACGACGAGAACGGCCCTTTTTTTCCATCTGGGGCCCTCGACTTCACTTTGGATTTTCAGTGCGAGGCTTTGTCACTGTAATTATGGACTTTCTGAGAACAGTAAATGCTGTAGCTTTTAACCACAGGGGAGATAAAGAGGGAGAAAGTGGCTCGATGGAGGCTTGTGGGGCAACATTTGGATGTATGTGTTTGCACAGCGGATAGAGAGAGAGAGAGTGTGAGCCCTGCATTGATTGATTTACATGGCGTCTGTTGCTGTGATTGAGTGACTGTCTGCCGGGAGTCTGTGTTGGTGCTTGCCCGTGCATGTGAGCCAGTGTGGGTGTGTTTGAGCGAAAGGTGCGTGCAGAAGGCTTGAACCTCACCCTCATCAACCATCGTTCTAATTGACCCCCCACTCATTGCGAGCTGGCCCCTTGCAACCCCGACAATTCGGGCTCTGGTTTCTCCTCCCTGAGCAATCCATCTCTCTCCCACAGTGTGACCTACTGGGCAGGCCTCAAGTTACCTCCTCTGTCTCTGTCATACACCATTATTACTCGTCTTACACCCTGAAATATGAACACCCCTACGTCTCCCTGACAGAAGGAAAGAAAAAAAAACCTGTGTGATATCTCTTGATTTAGGAGATGCAGCAACCTCCCACTGCACACAAAGGTTAGGGCTCGCTGTCAGATGGGGAGGATATTGCAACAGATATTTCAACACGTTCTGCTGTGAGTCAAGCCTGTAAAATCAACACAGAAAATAGAAACCTTGCAAGGGAATAATTTCAGCACTCCCCTATAGGATTTCAGCTCAAACTAGTGAAGACTTTTTTTTTTTTGCAAATAAATGAACTCCCTATGCGGCACATACAGTCCAAAAAAAAATAGATGCATTTTGAGTAGTTTCATGGCTCAAGTCTCCAAAAGGAAGCAGTTACCTTAGATACCTGCTGTTCTCTGTCCATGAAAGCCTTCCATTTACATTTAAAGCAGCTTTCTGTCACTTCTAAAGTACGTTTAACTGCATCACTGTCACAAATCACAAAGGTAGATAGATGACATAACCTGATGCAACTAATCCTGCAGCACATTGCGCAAATGGATTAAATCCGAACAGGTTGGACAAAGAATTACAGGTAAAGGGCACAATAACAACAGCTCAGAAGGAGAGGAAGGAAGGAGGAGGAGGAGGAGGGAGGAAAGGAGACTCCCAACAGTCTTGCATTATCATGACAACAGCAGCCAGTTGCTTCCATCACAAATTCATCACAACAAGCGCCCTGAATATGCATGAGCTGCAAGCGCTCACATGCATCTGGATACAAGTCATATGGATTATGAAGGAACCAGTTAAAAGTTTATCTATATTTCATGCCAGAAGATTGAAGTGTTTTGCATGAGTGTGAGGATGGGATCAAGTGAAAATCAGAACAGATATTTACTTTGGGTTCGTGCTGTTCCAGTAGACACTGTGTCGCTCCGCTGAAGCAAACCAAGCGCAGACGCTCACAACGAAGCCCACAATCCAAACCAAATCCATGGTGGAGAGGAGTGGAGGCGTGCAGAGAGAGGAGGCACAACTCAGGCAGGTTGTGCAAAAAGAAAAAAGAAAAATGAAAAAAATAAAAAATGAAGTAAGTTCACGCAAAAGAGCTCCTGAAGGCTGCGCGCGCAAAAAGCACTTTTACGCACGAAGCGGATCCGAGTGAGAAGCTGTTCGGTTCGCGGAGGAATAATAATAATAAAAAAAAACAACCACACAGAAACTGCAGAGATGAAGTTAACTCGACAAGTCCGTAGTGAATGAAAGCTCGAGCTGCGTGGAGGCTGGTTTTGTGAAACGCCCACAGTTGAAAGCCACGCCCTCTTCAGCAGAGGTGACCAATCAGAGGGCTGTCCGAGAGAACGAGCTCCAGCAGGTCCCTCCGAATCCGCTGCGTGTTTATGCGCTGTGCATATTATTACAACTCCGAGGTGTCTGGAGATCGCGCAGCACAACATTCACTGTCATTTCTGTCACAATTCTGCAGCCTCACACTCTTGATCCCTTCAGCTGAGAGTTGTGCAGCAGCTTTATCATGCAGTTGTGTAATTAAACGTCACACTTTTCAGATTTCATGATAACTTTGGTATTCTAGCTTTAAAACGTCGCCTACATAATTATAACAGCTCCAGACAGAGAAACAGGTCAGTCTTGAGGGATGGTTATAATCACTGCCTTCAGTATGTTGCAAGTAACACTTATTAATTATTCAAACTTTTCTGTGAACATGAACGATAACATGTGACCGGACAAGAACATCCAGCCACCTCTTTAACACATTCTGTACATTACAGGTGCCAAAACATTATGATATTTTGCTATCTTTAGCTCTTCCAGCTGTTTTGTCGCCACTGAATGGCGTCAATTGTCAAGCTGTTGCTCCTGAGCTCTTATCTGTCACTTGAAGTGCACCGCCCATGTTGGAGTACCGGTTGGGCAACCTCTGGTGTGTTTGTGTAGTGATTTATTCAACTGAAGCTGGCGTTTTTATCACACATGCTTTTTTTTTTTATTATGACAGATATTAGTGTCCCAGAGAAAGCGTACGTTTGTAATATTAACATTTGAGGAGAATCTAACGACGACGAAGGATTTTCAAGCCTTTGGAAATCACACAAGATCTAGATGGTCAGATACAAGGACTGCAGCTCCAACTGGAAGCATGTAACCTCGTTGCTGTCAGATACATTGCAAATCCTGATTCTCATTTTCTGTTCCATTGACATGGATAATCTGGACCGCGAGCTGCTTGTTCAGCGTGCTGAGCCGTGTTGCCAGAGGGGGTTTTCTAGCCTGCTTCTGCTTGACATAGCACTATTTGCTATGCCTGCTTAGCAGCACAACAACTTTCAAAGCTATCACAGTAAACAGCAGAAAACTAAAGGTGAGAGAGAGAAAAAAAAAAGCAGGGCAGCTGTTCAGGGTAATGAATTCAATCAGGTAATTGAGTTTGGAGGATTGATTCAGTTTCGGGACTCGGATGAGACCAGAGGATGAGATCAGATAAGCTGAGCAGGGGTTTAATCCATGTTAAGAAAGCAGTGAAGGGAACAGTCAGGGTGCTCGTCTGATGTAATTAGACGTAACACTTAATCTGAAAAATATCCCTTTTTACAGAAAAGAAGGGCAGATGAGTGAAATTAACTAGTGCCTTTTTTTTTTTTTTTTACAGGATACTAAGCTCTATTCAGCCCTGAGGTGAACCTTTCAAGATTTTATGTTTTCTTTTAAATGGGTCTGATACAGACAGGTTTAGCCATGAGAAAATATGACATTTTATAAGGCTGCAGCTGACAGTTTCACAAGATAATTAAAGTGTCAGGTGGAAAGTTGACAGTTTAATTGTCACAGTGCAGCTCCATCCCTCTCACCTGGTGCTCCGAGCAGGCTGAAGCAACCACCAGTATCTGTTTGCATCTCCTGTTAACGCAGGCCCCATTCTGTGCTCTGTTGTCCTTCATCCATGCACAGTCACCTCTACCAGACACCCACACCACCATTTCGTTAAGCGGTTTATATAAACTCTTTTTATTATTTACTTTCAGCAGCAAAAGTTCCAGACTCGAGGAGTCCTTTTGTCTCTATTACAGACAACACCGTCTGTGTTCAGTAGCTGTGAGTATTCATAGTTTCTGCAATCTGCATTTTTTAAATTCTGTCCAAACTGACAAACCATTTTCAGATCTAACAGTGCAAATACAGAAAGGCATATATACATGGTAATTGTGTGCTATTTGGTGTCAAGCAGGTCATCCACAATAATGTGTTTTGTATTCATGAAGAGCGCTCATCCCGGTGGATCAATTTTTTAGACTCCAATTGTTTTTTCTGCCTTGGTGGGAAGATAAGAGGGTGAGAGGGACCGCCGACATAATTGTCATTTGCATTGCAATCAAAATTTGTTGTGGAAAAGCTTTCACCACGCCGACATTTATGTCAAAACTCTATCAGGAGCCAAATGAAAAGACCTTTAATTTCATACCAACCTGAATTTCTGAATGAGCAAATAGAAAGATGAAGTAGAACAAAGCTGCAGCTCGGCCCCAGATAGATGCATTTTTTTATATAACAGACAGACAGACAGACAGACAGACCCAAACACGCATGCATCGGACCTCTGCAGGGTTGCACGTCCACGCAGACACACACGCAAACGCACACACACACATAAACATAACCCTTTCGACCTCAAATCCTGACGGAATTTGCACCGAGCCTGTTCTGCGGCATGAAAATAAGATATAGGAAAATGATAGGGAGAGCCGTTTCATGTAGGCATGGGAACTTCACTGTCCATAATTTGGTTTTTTTCTGAGCGTTTCAACCAAAGTAATTAGATGATGTCATGGACGTGCACTTTCCATGATCCTGAAAAGACAAATCAAAACAAAGACGAGTCCTTTTTCTGTAAAATCTATGAATAATAATAACGACGATATCAACCTCAGCAGATGATGTAGTCCACGTTCTTATTACCTGCTCCAGGAGTTTGCTTTGATGTGTTCTTATACCATCTGCTTAAGTCCACCTCAACCTGAGACACTTTCTTCCTTCACGCTCTCCGGCGTAACCATTAAACGAGAAGTGTTTGGTCCCTTTGCTGTGAATACAAATGAGAGGCTTAATGACAGACTGTCATCGCGTTCACATCCCCAAACAACACCCCGCCATCTATTTACATAAGTGGACTTGTGTTGGTGTGAACTAGGGAGCAGCCCAGCGGCGCTCGGTCCACTGTGAGCTTCACTACACTGGCCTCTTTGGGTTTTTTTTCCCTCCATTGTTAGTTGATGCGGCTCCTCTGCAGGAGTTGTTCCTCAACCTACGAGTTCTTTCTTTCGCAAACAATGGACGTGAAGTGTTTCCTGTAATTAGCAATGCGCAGGTCTACCTCCTCTTATGAAATAGAGACTTGGTAAAGATAGTTATAACCGTCCTTCCCTTTAGTAGTTTGCATGTGAAGAAGTTCTCTCGTGATCTTGTTTTTCTTTTTTTTTTTCTTTTTTCTTTTCTGGCACAAATGATTTTCCTTCAGCTTTCCTGAGGCAATCGAGAGCAAAGTTAATGACTAGGTGGAGCAATTTTAAAAGCAAAGCAGAGGCAATCAGCGAGTAACCCTAGCGCTTCGGCAGCCAGATGAATTGGTATGTGCCGGCTCTTAATTAGCTGCAGTTAATTATCAGAGGTAAACAAAGAGGTGGCTGATTAGCTATCCGATGATCAGCGAGTCTGCCGAGAGACCCGAGATCACCACGAAGACAACATCCCGGTGAGCGGCCTCGCTGGTAGCCGGGCAGCCAGCATTCAGGAAAACACACACACAGATGCACCCACGCACACAGACACACAAATATGTACGCCTGCATACCCACCGTACAAGCCAAACTGAGAGACAAAGAGCAGCTGAGAAGGAGGCGGATGAGGAGGAGGAAGGATTGAGGAGAAATGCAAACACAATGTTAGATAACAGGAGTGTAAGAACCAAGAATGAAAGTCAAAAAAAAGCGAGGAGGCGTGCGAGATGAGAGTGAAGAGCTTAAAAAAGACGTACTTAAGAGGGACAATATGCAAAAAGGAAAGGATGCAGGAGGAAAGGTGGAGGGGATATACCATGAGGCAACACCGATAAATGATGCAGGGAGACCTTTGGGCCGGTAATTAGCCAACATGTTACTGGTGCTGACCTGTAATTATGTCTGCCTCCCTTGGGCAAATTGAAATTTTAGAGTGCAATGCATCATTTCCCTAAGACTGTCAAAATGTAGTAAGTGCTGTCTGAAATATTGCAGGTGAGTCACAGACAAACAAAATGAACAATGCTGTCGTCTCTCTGGGGGAATGCTGAGCGATTTTTTTGGAGGGGGGGAAAAAACAAAACTGGAGAGCGGAAATGAGTCCACTTCATTTTAAATCAGGGTGAAAAAAAGAAAAGAAGAAATATTCTACATGTGAGACAGGGAGTTTAATAACGGAGGAGGAGATACGAAGGCTCGGAAAAGAGATTTTTTAATGTGTACACGCGAATATATCTGAGGCGAAAGCGAGCGCAGAGGAGAAGCGGGAGGGAGGGACGGATGCCAAATGAATAAGAGGGTGCTGGCGAGAGGGTGAGAAAGATAGAAATAGGCAGGATACAAATAAGAAGGACAGCGAGGGGAGAGAGAGAGAGAGGAGGAGAGGCACAAGATGTAATAAGATGCTCGGATGAGGCATAACATACAGATGCAGGGGAGCCGGGGAGGCAGGATGCAGGAGCGAAATAATAAATAGGGAATAAGGAGGAGTATGATTTAGGAAAGCAGAAACGCATCGCTACTGTATTTACTGGGAGAGAGAAGAGAGCAAGAGGCTTTGAAAGATAGCACAAAAGGTGTAATTTTCCAAGCAAGATGCAGACAGAGAGGCCTTGAAAGACTAGAACAAGAGTTTCAATGTGCAAAACAAAAGGCCGACAATATTTAGGTGATTTTTTTTTTTTTTTCTGGCTAAGTGGTGTGAGAAAGGACGGGCCTGCATGGAAGTGGGGCAGGTGGAAGACAGACAGACAGACAGACAGACAGACAGACAGACAGACAGACAGACAGACAGACAGAGAGGGAAAAACAAGAAAAAAAAACTGAATAGCGGAATGCAAAAGTACTTCTTGGAGAGATACAGACAGATGCAGGGAGTGAAAAGAGGGAGAGATTGACACTCAGATGTAAATCGGGGGAGAGGAGGATGAAAAAAGCTGCACACTGGTGGATTCCTCAAAAGCCCCTTCAATATGTATGAGGGCAGTTCCCATAGACTCCCAGCAGCCACAAACAAGCGACAGAACAGAAAGGAGAGGAGAGCGGCGACGCAGGTTGTGTTTGAAAAGGGAAAGAAAAAGAGCTCTTCTCCTGTCAGCAGACTTTACAGTGTGTCCAGTCTGGGTCCGATAGAGAGAGAGAGAGGGAAAGGGACCACCCAGAGGCTCTGTTTACCGTCCCCTCGCTTTCCCTCAACACAACAACACAACAGCCTGGGAGCGCACGAACGCTAAATTACAACCAAAGCACAATCAGGCTGAAACGGTATCGCTGGGTAAGCAACCCCGGCGCCACATCACACGTGAGAACTGAGTTTTTTTAAACAATAAGCCGTAAAAAAAAAAAAAACTCTCACAGCTGAGCACCCGTCTCAGGGAAGCTGAATAGTAATGACAAGGCTTGCAGAGGCCGTGCATTTATTTATTTATTTTTATTGTGTGTGTGTGTGGTTGTTGGAAGAAGCTGTAGGCTGGATGCACCTGATCCCAGAGAACAGTCACCGGATTTAAGCGAGAACAGCGTGTCCCTGGCGCTGTCAATCCCGACAACGCCATCCATGTGGGCTCATTAGGCCCTGAAATATGTTGAACTGAAAGTGACATGCTCTGCCTTCCCCTGAAGAGCAGCGATCTGTCCAGAGTGCCCAGACTCCTCTCCAGCGCTGATAGGCCCCGGGGAGGCTGCGGGGGGGGAGAGAGGAGGCATCGGCAGCAGGCATGCCCAGAATAGTGCCATCCTGTCTGTCACCCTGATCTCAACACTAGGTGACACGGCTGCTAACAAGAGGCTCGACTTTATGTGCACGTTTAGCAGCTATACAGTGGCGCTGACTCCTGGCCCACACATGGGAAGTTGTATATCTGTTTTTTTTGCAACTTGTTTTTGCTGCTAGTGTGAGAAAATGTTAAAAAAAAAAAAAAAAAAGGCCATGCACTGACAGAGCTTTGTATAATTGAAGATGGTTCAGGACTCTGCAGCTGATGCATAGTAAGAGGTGGTGTGAAAAATATGCAGCGCAGAGGTCGGGATGTGCACACACTGAGAGACGGTGTGGTAAATAGATGGCTTGGAGCTTTTCAGCTGAAATAAGATAGTGTGAAGAGAGGAAAAAAAAAACCAGGGCTGCTGTGTCTGGAGGAGCACGGAGATAGCGGTGAATCTAAACGACACGACGCCGGCGTGCATGAGGACGACGTGTTTACAGAAGCGTGTTTGTGAATGAGCAGAGAGGGCATGCATGTGTGGTCTGGGGCTGCAGGAAGGAGGAACTGTTTATGTCTCTGTGCAAGCGTGCCGCTCTAAAAATCTGATTAATAGCAATTACCCCACCCTCCATTCAACAGGCACATGCTACTGCTCTGCTTGAGGCAATTAGAGAAAAGACTTTTACTGCCTCTGACCTCGCTTCCTTTTTTCCATACCAACAGCTGTCCCTCCGCCGCGGCACACTCCGCCACTCAAACCTCTCTCCTTTCTAAAAGAAAATACCAAATAAAGACTGAGGAAATGAATTTTATTGCCCTATTTCCCTCCTTCTGCTTATTGACAAAGACGCCACACTCGCCCTGTGCAGCTTCTGCTCCGCCGTGACTTAAAGAGCGGAAGGGAGCGCGAGTTTTACGGCCTTTCGGTCCAATCCGTCCCCTCGTACACTGTATGCGCCGCACTCCGCCATTCTCCATCTCCTTCTCATTACTTAACGCACAGATTGGGACTGAATTTTACAGCCTGCGCCCCTTTCTTTCTTTCTTTCAGCACCGTCCTGTAGTTACTCATCCCGTTGCTCTTATTGTCTCTCTCCTTTGCAGTCTTAAAGAAGGAGAAAATCAATTTTACAGCACCCTCTCCCCCATAAAGTGGCACACTTCAGATTTTTCTTGTTTCTTGCCTTTCTACTTGTTAAAGAAAAAAAAAAAAAAACTGGGTCCAAAATCAATTTTTGGCCTCTGCTTCCGTTTTACAGCCCCGGGGCTTTCTGTGAAGGAGCGGCACACTTCGTCCCTCTGCTTCTGCACCGCTGCCTCCTCTGAAAGCCTCGCCGCGCATTAGCATACAGGTGGCGTCTTTTGTCTCCTTCTGAGGCACACTTCTGCTCCGCGTACTGCCCATGTGTCCACTTTGAACGCCCGCCAGTGGAGGTATTGTGAAAGGGCCGAGGGTATTAAAAGGTCACTTAAGATAACCGGCCCTTCTGTTGCCACACCTCCTCCGACACCTTCCATAGATAAGGGGAAGTCATTAGTCTGGAGCTGGACGGGCCTTTCTGTGCAGCTCGCTTTCTAGAGGAGCTCAGAAGTTTCCATTCAGAAGGAGTGGAGCTGAGTTTATTTAGCTGTTTGATGTTGGTACACTGTAAAAAATATATATCTGTAAAATCTGGCAAACATCTGCTGAAAAACAGGTGGAATACTGCCACATGTAAACACTGTAAAAACACTGAAGGCAACAGCAAATATCTGTAAAATAAAGATATATGTAGTGGATTTAAACACAGTGAACACACACATACAAGAACAAACCAGTATGTGTGCAGATTTTTGATGTGGACATTAAAAACAGTTTTGACCTGGTTTTTCTTCTGGTTAATATGCGCATATATATTTAAAATTATTTTAGTGGTTTTTAATCTTTATTCTAACAAAACAGGGAAAATCTGTAAGATGACACTTAAAAAATGAGCTATCACTATTGAACTATTTAATCCTTGAAATACATAACTTTTCTTTTACATGATGGCAAACGTCTACAACAATAGTAATATTTTTTTAACGAATTTAAATACAGTAAAACTGTGATGGAACTCTAAGTTCCATTTGTAAAATACACATTTTTGATGCGAACATTATTTACAGTTTTAACCTGTTTTTGTTGTTGTTGTTGTTGTTGTTGTTTTTAAAAAACAAAATAAATAAAAGGTTAACATGTAAATGACTATTTTTTTCTTTAATTTTACAAGATTTTTTTTAAAATCCTTCAAAACATCATAAAGTTTTTGCCCCAAAGACCTGCAAATATCTATAAAATAAGATTTCTTGATGATTTAAATACAGAAAAAAATAATGTAATTTATTTTTTATTTTTTGCAATCGGCATTGAAATTTATAAAAAAAAAAATCTGTGATTTTGCTAAATATTATCTGTAATTTAACAAAATAGGGAAAAAATCTAGTTAAAAAAAATAAATGGCATTTTTCAATCTTTTATATACATAATTCTTCTTTCAAACAGCAGCAAATATCTGTAAAGTACTACTTTTTCTGATTCAAATATAGTAGAATAGTGTATTCATAAAGCTAAACATGATAAAAGAATGATTTACATTTGTGAGAATAAAAACTTTGGATGTAGCCATCATTTACAGTTTTAGGCTGTTTTTTTTTTTTACAGTCAATATTAACATTTCTAATTCTTTTTCTGTGATTTTACTAAATATTATCTATAACCTAACAAAACAGGAAAAAGCTAAACATGATAAAAGAATGATTTACATTTGTGAAAATACAAATTTTGGATGTGGACAATATTTACAGTTCTACCTCTTTTATTACAATCAACACGTACATTTAGTTTTTGTGATTTTGCTGGATATTATCTGTCATTTAACAAAACAAGGAAAATCTATACCAGTAAACAGTTGAAATTACAGTTACATGTTTTGCAGTGTATACAATCTGAAATGCCTGATCTTAAAACATAAATGCTGCCGTTTGACCTTCAGCGGAGCTCCTTTCTTTCTTCCTCCCCTCACTCAGAACATGATGATGAGTGTTTGGCTGTGCTGCGTCTCTACCAGGCAGGTCACACAGAGCGCACTGGCTTCAAAACACATCTTCTGATTCCTCTCCTCCCCCAAGACGTGCACTGTTACCGCAACCTCTTTTACATGACTACACACATATCTGCTGCCCAGATGCTACCCACCCCCCACCCC
>NW_007578060.1:454983-471025 GCF_000690725.1 Stegastes partitus | reverse complement strand
CCTCCTCCTCCTCCAGCTGCCTCGCTCCACTTGTGGCTGCTGCTCCAGCACCCTATTCATTAACAGCTTCTTAATGCTCCCAGATGGGACTGACTGTAATTTATGGTGGCCTCTGTGTGTTTATGCAGAAGGTGTGTTTGTCCATAAAGTCTATGCATAGGGGACAGATCCGTCCGTACGTGTGACTGATTTTGGAAAAATCTTAATTAGACTGCACCTACAATTATTTGGATCTGCACAACGTTTGCACATCGCTCGGGAGCAAACTGTGAGCGTATGCAAATATGTTTGTGCCGATGTCCCCCCTTCGCCCTTTGTTTGACTTGGGCGAGAGCACGTATCGCTGGAGGGCACCGTGAGGACAGCGATTAAGGCGCATATTTCGGGCTTCTACTTTGCTCACTCAACATGGGGTTAGTTTCCAAAACTGACCTCAACTGTGGCAGCACCGTTCTTTTTTTTTTTTTTTCGTTCCATTTTCCCTTCCTCCGTACACCACTTTGCACTCGGTGGCGCTGAATTAAGATGTCATGAGCTCGTGTGGGAAGTCCCCGCTAACATGTGTGCGCAGTGTGTGTGTGTGTGTGTGTGTGTGTGTGCTTATTTGTAATTGTCAGAACGCTCATGTGTGCTCGCTTCCGACTGATGTTCCGTTGCCCAAACCTCAGCTTACGGATGTTGGCACGCTCACTCCCTCAGATTGCGGAGTATCAGTTCCCAGCTTCTCTCCTGGAGGGTGAGGAAGGGTGGAGGTGGTGGTGGTGGTGGTAGCGGTGGGTGGGGGTTACAGAGGTTGCAGCAGATTTTGCTGGCCGCATGCTCTGCCAAGGAAAGCCTGTTTCCTAGAAATGGGGAGACAAACACACACACACACACACACACAGATGCAAACAAACACACGGACGGTTCTCCTCGCCTAAACACGTTCTGCAGAAGCCCACCCGCGTTCGGTTGCAGTGTGTAGCACGCACAGACGCATAAACACAAAGCGACACAAACGCTGTGTTCAGAGGGAACTTTCCCCGTTGACTCTTTGACCATGTTGCATTTCCTGCGCCTCCTCTCTCCTGCCTGCCTGCCTGCCAGTCCAACGGAACTCCACACACGATAAAAATAACCGCTCCGAGGGCCAGTCAGCACTCGACGGGGCCCGCTCTGAAAACACAGGGTGCCCACATCGCCTGTTAGCAGGACCGGTGCTATTTGCAGAGGCGTACGCGAGTTGGGCAACAGTCGGGATCCGGCGGTGGGAACGGCGGGCCTCGGAGCGCAGCAGAGCATTGTGGGAGGGGAGCTGCGGGGTCTGACTGTTGCACCTTTGAGCACTTATTCCTAATTACTCCGTTTGTGCCTAATGGTTCGCAGACGCACATGCGAGCGAGGAGGCCGGGATGATGGAGTGCTACGCGGGGACACGCCGCGCGCCGATGCCCTGCCCCGCTCGAGCGGCCGAGCAAGAAAAACAGATGGAAATGAGCAACCAGCAGACGTGCAAATATACGTACACACAGATGTGCACACACAGGTTCAGGGACGTGAGCACAAAGGCACAGAGGCTGGAAGGGAAAACAAACACAGACGGCAGGATTTTGGGTAGCGTTCGCACTCTCTTTAGCACGCATGGCTAGGCTGTCACATCCACACACACACACACACACACGCACACATTTCACGCAGGCCAAGTATGTCCTCATCGCCAGCATGCGTAGATAAGTATATGTGTGCGCGAGTGTGTCCTCTCCGAGTCGACCACAATGCACAGCTGGCAGGGAGCGAGAGACCCGAGTGTGTCAGTGTGGTCAGGTCAGGGGCCCCGTCTCTCTCCACTTTCTCCACCGTCCAAGTCTCCCTCTCTCCCTCTTTGCCTCTTTCTTCCTCCCTTGTTTTTAACATCGCCTTCCTCGCTTCTTTGGTCACATTTTGGCATGTTCGTCTGTCTGTCCCGTTTCTGTCCAGACGCTGGCCCTTCCCAGGTTTCTCCCAGAGCAAATATACAAACACATGCAGATGGAAATTGAAGAAAAAAAAAAAAAGGAGAAAGAAAAGCAAAAAAAGGCCCTTCCTAGAACTGCCGAGACGCATGCATTTAGAAGCTCGACGTGTGTTTTTCGAGGTGAACTCATTCAGGCTGCAGCGGTAGCCGGCTCGCTAACGGCGCCCTCTCGCCCTCCGCCGCTGGACATGTGTCTCGTGTGAGCGCCGACCACATTACAAATGCTCAAGCAAAACACTCGCTGTGAAATAGCAAACACAAAGGACCGCAAAACACTGCAGACCGACTTATGTAAATACAATCACGGGTCAGGAGGGAATGGTTGGGTTTTTATCTTCGACAACAAAGACGTGGGGGTGTCACTAGGATACAAAACACAAACTCCTGAAATATCAGCAGAGTCCATGTTCAGCCGCTATCGTTTTCTGCAGATGAGTCATCAATTAAAAGCCTTTTCTCCCCGTGAAATCTCTTCTTTTTTTTTTTTGTTTTTTTGGGCACAGAAGACCCTCGGGGCTTCCTGGGATGCGATTTAAACCCTCTAAAAACTTTATTGACATGACAGAGGATATACTAATCAGATTAAAAGTGCTCAGCGGTGCCGGCGGCGGAGCCAAATCGATGGAAACGAGTGTTCCGAAAGCTGGTTCAATTCATACATCGATTTGGATTTTGTGTGCTACGAGGTGACGGCACAGGAAAATGTCACGACCTTTGAGTAAAGTTTGGACTCGTTCGTGTCTGTTTTGTGGAAAAACACGACGAGTTTCGCTTCTCTGCCAAGAATAACTGTGTTGTGATGGTTTAAAGTTTCAACCGGGGGCAAAAGTGATATTTGAAACTGAGAATTATATTTATTGATATAATCAGGAGCCTTTAAAAAACAAGCAGAGGAGGGAGGTGATAATAAATCATGTGTTGGGTTAATGTGGCATGTTGTGTGATTAAATACGAACGTGCACGTCTGATAGGCGTGTTTCTGGCCCGCAGCGGCGTTCCACACAGAACAAACACACCTGAGCATATTCCAGCCTGCCGATAAAAATCTTTCATCAAGCCCTATTCATTCCGTTCCTTTAAAAGAGCAGAGGAACGTGTGATGAGGAGATCCCTGGATCAGACATAATTAGCCTGGACATTTGGCTCAAAGCTGCATGAAAGCCGCTAAAGGATGGCGACTGTCAGCGCGCGCCATTACGATGATTTATTCAGATCCAAGTGTGGTTCGGGGCTCGCCAAAAATGTCTTTATTTTCTGGATTGAAGAGCAAAATGACCTTCGGAGCTGAAATAATTGGTTGTCTATGTGGGAACTGTTAAGTAGGAAATGTCACTGCGCTCGCAGACAGCGAAAACGATGCGGTCGAGGAGAATCGTGTCCCACATGGAAACAAAGAGCGAGAGTTTGGGAAGACATCACCGCTGCTGAATGTTGCCTAAAGGGCTAACAGAAAGCTAACATGATCCAGCTCACACGCTGCAGCCCCCTCATGACTCTGGCACCATCATAGAAACACCAAACAGAGCAAAGGAAGAAGCCACATATTGTTTTTGCTAACATGCTGACCAACAACGCTCCGTGCATTGGGCACAACAATGCCATCAAACTCATCTCCATGACTTGCCCTGACAACCAAGGTTTTTTCTTTCTTTTTACCCCCTGATGCTGAGTGTGCCCTCCAGCTTGTTTACTGCTGGTTAGAAATTCAAGCTCAAATCAAATAAATGGAAAACAAGTGAAGCCACGTCTGGCTCGTCTTGGTGCTTCAGCCCCTTCTTCTCTTCCTCCAGGTTGTTTGCTTTGCCTAATGAAGGGTAAAAATTACAGATGTGTTGAGCGTCTTTCAAAAAAAATCTGGAAACGCCATGAAGGACGGCCGCAGAGCTTCGACGAGAAAGTTCAGGGAATACGCGATGACACATAGCTGGTGGTGATAGCTGTTTTCTGTGATTGGCTGACTCATCCGGGCAGGGACGAGCGCTGCACTCGGTGTTTTTCTCAAAGCGAAGGGAAGAGGAGCGCTGTGGTAACAGCACCGGCTCAGAGCCAGTAAAATCACAGATGTGTTTAAGCAAGTGAGTACGATCCCACAGGAAGGAAGGTTTTCCTCCGTGGTTGGTTGAAGTCGCAGATTAATGAAGCATCTGAACAACTGCACAGGAAGCGCTGAGCTGATAAGAGCTCAGTCTGAACACGACCCACATGGTGATGTCAAATAATCATTCTTGTCTTAGTGTTCAATAGTTAGAAGAAATTTTAATACAATTATTAATAACAGTGTCTAACAGTCATTTTTATTCTACAGATATTCACGGTTTTGTTAAATTTAAGATAATAACGAGTACAATCAACCAAAAAAAGGATTAATTTATACATTATTAATAAAAAAAATAAGGTCCAAACTGTAAAAAATGTCACCTTCAAAAATTTCCGTGACATTTTTTATTTATTTATTTGTTTTTAACTGATATTGGTATTTAATTTTAAATATATATATATTTGGGGTTGAAAATGGGAAGAAAAAAATACATTTACAAGGTACAAAAATAAATAAAATAAAATTAATAAGGCGAAACTAATTAACAGGCGAAAACTGTAATTATTTGTTTACGAAAAATATCTTCTTTTTTTTTTTTACAAGTGGTAATTCTTTATTTTAAAATGACATTCCTGTACAACTAAACTGCATTCTCAGTTATTACGGCTGTTTGTCGTGTGTCCCAAATAAATTTTGGATCAACGTATCTTTGTTTTTTCTTTTACTGCTTTACTGTTGATCCTTTTCAGCCAACTAGTCAGATATTAGACATCATCCTGGTGATTCAGATAATGAAGGAAAAGCTTTAAAGATGTTATGAACGGGCTGGTTTAACCCAAACTGTGCCATCTTCCTAAACCTAACCAAGCTTCTAACGAGTAGTTCAAAGTGTGATATTGTCCTAAAGCTGACTGTACAGTTTGGTGAATGTCCTTTACCTGATACGTGACTTGTGCCTCCATCCTTCCTACAGAGATTTCTCTTTCAAACCTTTACTACTACCTCACAGGTGCTTCGTTTTGGTTGTACAGGGACGCCATTTTGTTGAGTCAGGGTTGCAAAAAGATATAATATTCTAAACAACATGATTCTTTTCATTTGCTGCTACAAACAGCTGCAGTTGTGGCCCGACCCAGTCAAGTGATGCAAGACTACCTCCCGTTGAAACAGCGCTGGCTGTCTTTGATTTCTGCTCATCTAGGAATCGGAGTTTGTTTGAGCTTCTGCTGAATGCCTAATACCTAAATATGTAAATGAATCTTAATCTCTTTCTATCCCGGAGCCAGTCTTTAGTTTTTAACAGTCAAAGTGACACTTAGGTTAAATCATCAAGCAGGATCGTAGGGTGATAATCCTCGAGTGAAAATTATTGTTTGCTAATGAGGACGGCGTACACTTAATACCCACACTGGCAGGCCCGAGGCCCATCAGCAGTAGGCCGATGTGACCCACTTTAAATCAACAGCTGACCTACTTCTTCCACTTGACCTGCTGAAACAGAACGCGCAGCAGAAGCCTGACAGCATCGCTTGTTGTGTAGCTTTGTTCGCTGAGTCCCACACTGGCGGTTAGACGCTAATGCACAATGCGTTAGACGGCGAGAAAATAAATAGAAGGTTTATAGCCCACAAAAAGGAACCGTGTAAACTTCCTGCCGGTATACGCAGCCAACACGTTCGCTGGAAACAGATAGGCAAGCTGCGTTTTTATCTTAATGAATGTGGGCTACCACATTTATGGCCTGAACGTGGAGATATCAATCAAGAAGATATTAAATGCCAGGTTAACCCAATAGCCGAGGATGTGGATCGGGAGATTTATCACAATCCTAAGTGTCGTAATTATATGTTGAGACTTGCTTTGTTGGAGAAAAATCTTTTTGTTTGGCTTTCTGCAAAGAAAATATCTGTCTGAATGTTATGTGTAGTCATGATTATATATAATTAGGTGATATTTATGTGACTGTACTCCAAGGGAATGTGCTGAAATGACAAATGAAAATAGTGTTTTTTACCTTGATATCATGTCCATATGGTGTTTTCTATATGGTAGAAGACATCCATCCATCCATTAGCTATACACCACTTAATCCTCACTGGGGTCATGGGGGGCTGGAGTCTATCCCAGCTGACTCAGGGTGAATCCAAGGGACACCTGTACAGGTAACCAGTCTGTCACAGGGCTACACTCACATTCACACCTACGGACAATTTAGAATCACCAATTAACCTCAGCATGTTTTTGGATGGTACACGGGGGAGAACATGGAGACTCCACACAGAAAGATCCTGGGTGTTCTCACTGGGACGCGAACCAGCGACCTTCTAGCGAGGCAACGGTGCTAGCCACTGATCCACCTTGCAGCCCACTAGAAGACATCATGAACAATAAAAGCATTTGAATCCATGGCTGAGAGTTTCCACCTTGAGACGACGGCGGACCGAAGACAGCCTCAAGAAGACGGATTCAGACCTCTGGGGTTTCATATGTCACAAATGTAATGAGCCAATCACGTTAGTTTGCAGGGTGGGACTCTCTGGATCAATCCTCTTCTTCAGAATTGGTTTCCTGTTTGAACATCCATCCATTATATGTACACTGCTTCATCCTCACTAGGGTCACGATCGTATACGGACAATTTTGAATCACCAATTACCTCAAAATGTTTCTGGACTGTGGGAGGAAGCTGGAGAACCTGGAGAGAACCCACGCTGCACGGGGAGAACATGGAGACTCCACGTCTTCATCGGGAAGCGAACCGGCGAACGTCTTGCTGCGAGGCGACAATGCTAACCACCGAGCCACCTTGCAGCCCCCGTTTAAACATGTTCGGCTGAATTACGCCAATATCACAACCTGCCACCATGCTACACTGATCAGTTTTACAGTGTTTAAGCAGAGTTGTAGGTGAGCTGCTGTGCTTAGGCTGCAGTAAGCAACATTAATAAAATAGTAATGGCTGTTTTAAGGTGTTTTTTTCAATTGTTTCTGTCCTCACTCTTTCATCCACACATGCCTACTTTAGGGGTCACTGCAAAAGACAAAAAAAGGAAACAGAAACGTCTCCCGGTGCAGCATCATGAGCAACCATCAGTTCTTTTACTGCCCTGCTTACTCAGTCACCAGCACCAGACCGCTGATAAGCAACAACACCTGGCTCAAGTGCACTTTAACAGCAGTGAGCAGCAAATTAAAGCCAGCAGCTTTTTTTTTTATTCCTCCCCATTAAGATTTTTCCGAGCTGGACCAGAATTGAAACCAGCCATGTTCCAGTACGGATCAACCTCCGCTCCCACGACAATGACGACGAGCTGAATGCAAACCAGATATGGAGAGGCTTGACATATTAGAGCTGATTTAGAACTTTTTTCAGTGCCGTGATGACTGACACGTTGTTTATGCTTCTCTGCAATCCGTGCTCTTAGTGTTTTAGACAGCATGTCAGATCCTGCACAGCTTTCCACCACATCTGTGTCCAGTTACGCCGAATGCATGTATATTTAAAGCTATCGGTGAGCTTGATGGACGGCTGCTGGAAGCCATGCATGTCTGTGCATTGTCTGCACGGCTGACGTGCAGCTCAGAGTGTCTTGATGAGGACGTAACCTCCGCCTACATGGATATCTGGAGCTTGCTCGGTGCTTTGCAGGCCTGTGTGGAAGTGTTAAATGCTAAGTCATAAATCAGCCGTGACAATACGGCTGCTGATTGGTTTCAGCTGTTTTAGTAAGTACCAGAAGTATTAGCCGTTGTAGAAGTGGCACAATCAGTTACGGAGACAGATTTGTGTCGATGGAGAACAAGAATGACCAGAGAAGTAAAAGGAAAGTGCGCCGTTAGCATTAAAACAGCAGCTAACAAAGTCCAGAGCCAGAGTTGTGTTTATATCTTGTTTGTTAGTCCACACAGTAACCCAAAGAAGTCATTATTTTGGGGCTGCATCATCATCTTGTTTTGCACATTATCACAGATCCAGACTACGAGCGGCACCGTCGGTCTGGTGCAGTGTTTACAGTTTGTCATCGCGTTGCTTTGTATTCTACCACCCACACGGGAACATCGCTTTGTTTCCCGCCGCCGCCCCGCCAACACGAAGGCTAATATAATGGCACATTTACGCTCAAGATCCAGTTCAAATTTTCCGCGGAGTTTCACAAAAGACTTGCGGTGACTTTCCTCGAGTCAAAGTCATCGTGACCCGCCAAGAAATAGTCCCCTGTAAAACCACAACATGTCGTGTTTATACTCGGGTTTTTGTGCAGATTAAACAAAACGGGTGAGCTTTAGCTGCTTTGGTGACAGACATGAGAAAGCCGCTTCCTCGTTTCCCGTCTTTGTGTTTAGCTAAACTAACCGGCTATGCGGCTGGTATTGATCTTCTCATCTAATTCTCAGCAAGATGTGAAGCTATACCTTTAATGTTTTCGACAAAGAGCATCTACACATACACCAGCATCTTCCATGTTTTGTTTCAGCACATGTAATCCTCGTCCATGTGGGTGTATGTAGACGTGCAAGTAAGCACAGTGGCGTATGAATCGCCTATATTTGTGCCTCCTTATGTATGCATGTGTGTGTGTGTGTGCGACACGATGACTGTCCTGGGTAGTGTGTTGTTGTTGTGCGTGTTGCGTGCTGCTAAAGAGTTTATGTTATTCTGTCCCTCCTCTCTCCCTCGTTTACTGGCTATTCTGGGAAAATCCAAATTATAGTCTTTCAGCGTGTGGTTGGCTTGTGCGGTTCCAAATTTGTACTTTACCTACCCCTCCTGCTCCATCCCTCTCCCTCCGCCTTCCCTCATCCCCCCCATCTCCCTCCGTATATACCTCCCTGGCTCAGATGACACAGATCCTTGTGTCTCTACTTTGCCGTATCCGTTTTGTTAATTGAATTTAAATATACTTTGAATGAGTTTTGCTTTGCCGAACGGGATTTCATTTAAATCCGAGCGCCGCAGCTGTCAGGATGACATATCGAAGCCGTGAGACGCGCCGGTTCCTCCCTTTTTCTTTCTCACACGTCTCTTTTTCCCTCTCTTCCCTCCACATTTCTTGTTTTCTCGTCGTGTTGTTTTGTCCCGTTGCCTGTTGCTGTGTGGATGGGAGTCCTAAACACATCCATGTCTACTCTAAAAACATATCCTCCCTGCGGCTTTACTCGCCACTCGGTTTCAGCGCTTCCTGTCTCCCCCCTCTCTGGCCCGCCTGTAATTACTATCATAACCTATGGATGTGCAACCCCCCTCTCCGTTCACAAAATGGGTAATTTTAGTCTTTGAGTCTGAGTGACAAAGTTTTTTCTTTTTTTTCTTCAGACGACGTCTATTTGTGTGAGGATTTATGCAAATGCTCATTTAGTGGGTCTCCTTGCTTACATAATTACTCAGCTCTATTCCTGCTACCTGTTAAATCTATTCTGGCCCTCTAAATGACCCCGCACACACATGAGCCTGTGAGATATCAGACATGTAATGGGTTCAGTCACTGGATTAAAATGACAGAATGAAAATTAAAACTCTACGGACGCTGCACCTCTGCGACGGCTCATTGCTTTGGCACACTAATGTGCCCTCAGAGGCTCTTTGGCAGCGCTTTGTAATCATCACTGCATATTTATAACATTTCAAAAAGTTCACTTTTTTTTATCTTGACCTTAAACGACATGATGCACCAGGCTGCTTTGAGCCTCCTCTGATGAGGCAATGCAAAGCAATTTGTTAGTTTGCTTTCACAGATGTGGTGGACATCTGAGCTTCATAAATGTCCAAATGAAAGTGTTCAAGTTCGCAAACTTCGTCACCAGCTTTGATTTATTTTTTGCCGCCCTGGAAGGGCATCTTCATCAAACACAAGCCTGCCCTCAGAGGACTCCTCGGCTGCTTTTACTTTACGTTTTGCATAAATAGTGTGTTTACTTCGGCTGACATAAGCGTATACGAGTGGTACCTCAATCCAGGCTGTTGCCCTTTGACACGGAACATTCTGGATGCGCTCAGTGCAGATTATGTTATGATGACCACCTCCGCTGCAGCGCTCCACGTCATAAGGCTTTAGGCCAAAATAGCACACAGAAATCTGCTTGATAAATTCATGGTTGCTGCGTCTAATTTTAGATTATTCATTTTCAGAGCAGATTAATGAACTTCTTGGTAGCTGAAATCTCAATCCTAGCAGAAAATCTACTTTAGTTCAACTCTGTTTTTTTTCTCTGGTCTCTTGCTTTTTCGTCGCAGTGAAAGGCGACTGGGTCATTTGCCATCTGAAGTGACCAGCTGCCTCATTCTTTCCTTGTCCTTCTACGGCCTGTGGCCCCGATCCATGTCTTCCTGTGGTACTTGGCTACTGTTTACCACTTCTGACTGCTGTCTGCTTGTGCGTTTTCCCCGTGTGTGGAAGGCTGAAAACGCATGACCATGATGAGTGCTCACCATTCACCCCTCTAATCCTGCGGAGGAGGGAAGGAGGAGAGGCAGCCTGGAGGCCAAGCCCTGCTGGTATGACCGAACGCTGTGTGACATTCTCAGCAGCATCCCCTCCGGCTCTGCATGACAGCAGCGGCGGTCACTGTTTTTTTGCCTTCTCTTCCTCCCTCCTTCTCGGCTTTTCTGGGCAAAAAGAAAAAAGAAGAAAAGTTTAGCTCAGTTCCATGGTTACACACGATAAATAAATAAATCTGCATAATTACGTAAGCGCTGTTTTGCTGAACTGCTGCCAAGAGAATTGCGAGTCAAGCGCTGATGTTAGCTCTCATTAAGGGTGGCACTGAGCTCTCCTCCAAGTTCGGGGAAAAAAAAGCAGCTTCATCAAAAGGGCTTTTTTTTTTTTCACTTTTATGCAGATATGGAAAAAAACATTCAGAGTCATGCGATGCACACTGCACATGTTCTGGGTCTAACTGCACTGAGTGTGATTTTTACAAGCCGGAAACAACTGGAGAGACAAGAGCTTCTGTCCACCTGATGGCTAATCTTAGATGAGAAGCCGGCGAGGGAAGCAAGTGAAACCATACTTTTTTTTTTTTTCCATTCACCTTGAAATACTCAATTCCAATCCTGTTATTTTGGTCCTTTTTATTTCTTTTACCAACCGTTTTTTCAGGTTTTTTTCAGCGCAGCTTCTGAAAATCTCACCCTTCACTCTTGCCGAGCTCCCTCTTCCATCACAACGCTTTCTTTGCTGCCTTTAACCCTCTTCTGCTTCTCGCTGCTTCTTCCCATCTCCTTTGCCTTTCCACACTTCCATCACTGCCTTTCTCTCCCTCTTTCCCTCCTTCTTCCCCTGCTTTGGTTTTGTGAAAGGGGGCTTTATCAGCGGGCCTGAATGGTGCAGGTCCACTGGAAGCACGGACAATAGGCCCATCATCAGAGGGAAGCAGAGCCCATGAAGGAGGAACAAAGACCCTCAGCCCAAGTGGGCCCCATTTTGCACCTCCGCAACAGCCTCCACTGCCCCTACATACTGGGTGTGTGTGCGTTTGGGGGGGGAAAAATGTGTGTTCTTGCCTGTATAAGAAGGCAGGTGCTGCCTCTTGGGATTTCTGCATTATGGATCCGCCCCCCAAAATGGCTTAGCTTTCAGCCATCATTTTTAAACAGGCCGCATTCTCCTGCTGGTGCTACGCATTCATTATTGTCCACATCTATCTTTCTGCATGGCCTCCTGTGCATCGTCTCCGCTATGCATCATGCACTTCTGTTTGTTAGTGTGTCATAACCCTGAGCGGCTCACCCGAGGAAAGGTTACACGCTCGCCCGTCGTTTGCGGTAACATGACAATACATGCAGCCGTCATGAATATGCGTCCTCACTTACTGTCTTCTCAGGGGAGCAGCAGGTTCATTTAAAAAAAAAAAAAGCGTGTTTGTGCAAGATAGGCTGTTTGTGCGATCGGAGTGCGAGACGAGTCCTGTCTGTTGAGCAGGTTTCTCAGCAGAACGTGACTGGAAATGACAGAGTTGGCAAAGAGCTGCGCTGTTCTTCCGTTTGTCGTGGCCGCTGAAGAGGTGTGAACCCATATGCTGCGCACCTTTTAGAAACAAACATCGTGAGTTTGGTCCTTAAATAACCGCTTGGTCTGTTTATTGTTTGTAGAATTACCTCCAAGTTCTAATGTAATTGCTAATGTTCAGGACATCCATACGAATACAAAAATAACTCATGCTATGCTAACATCCATTTCAATATTTACCATGTTCACCATCTGTGTTTAGCATGTTAGCATGCTAACACTTATTGATTCCCAGCAAATGCAAAGCACAACAGACCCTGATTTATATGTCATCAGTTCTGCAGGTTTCAATCCTAAACCAAATCATTGGTACTTGCTGATCCAGAGCTTTCAGCTGTATCAGATGATCTTCATATCAGCTGTCATGGAGACGGTGGGTTTTAACCGAGCTATTTCCTATGTCAAAAATGCACTTAGTTGACTTTTGCCAACATGACAATGAACAAAACGCTTATCAATGAAGAGGCTAAACCTGTATGACAACAACAGAACACTGATTAAAAAAATAAATCTCGTAAGTGCTCCTTGATCTGGGATATATCTGGTTAAATTGTTTGTTCTTTAGCTTTATTTTCTGATATCTCATTGTTGGACTGCATCAAAAGAATGACTTTATCATTCCATTCCTGACAAAATCTGATATGCTGTCCTATTTTGCAGATGTACTGGCGTGTTGTCATAAACCTAAACCCAATATCCAGCAGAATATTAACACAGTAATCTGAGGCTGGACTGAAAACTGTGGCACTGCAAAGTAAAAGTATCGACAGCATTGAGGTAATACTTGCCGGAGGGTGTTTGAAAGGTGATAAGACTACACTAGATGGGACGTGCATCCCGTAGAGGTCCTGCACGCAGGATTCTGCAAACATCTGAAGAAGAAAAATCAACCAGTGCATGCAGGGAAGAATTAAACCATTGATACTGACTCAAATCAAGCCCCCAAGACACTACAAATCCATGACCTGAACCCCCTAAAAGTCCCACTGATCAGATAACATCCGATCAGAGGAGACTTACATTGGAAGAATCAAACCAAAACTCTTTTCATTTCTATCTGAATTAGCAGAGCACCTCTTTACTCTTCATTAAAGAGTCAGTGACTGCAAACAAAGGGTGACACAGGAAGTCATGGCAACAGACACAACAAAGCATCTGTAGTCACTTCATGACCGGTGAGCTGGAGAAGAAAATGCATCTGTTTTAAAAAATGTGACCACTACAATATTATGACACAAGGATACTTTAAAACATTTGACCTATCAATTCTAAATGTCACAGATGAAAGGCAACATATTCTATCAGAAGCTGGACACGCAGCATCCTTGATGCTTTGCTACTGCTTGCTGCTGACATTCATGCCAATAAAACATGGTGAAGTGAAAAGCTGTGACAAAAATAACTAACCTTAGAAAAACAAATCTCCTGCCAAAAGAAGAGCACTGTGATGGAAGTTGGTCTTGAGTAGACAGGCTGAGTTTTGTATAATGAAAGAAGTTGTGTCGCTGAAGCAGGACAAGTCACAGTTCTGCTTTCCAACGTCAACAAACTGCTGCAGCATCTCAGGGTTATGAACTCCGAAGGTAGACTGTAGGCCAGGTTTTCTGACCAGACAAAATGTGACTATGAATGTGTAAAATAGCTACAGATGCTGCCGCCACAGCACTGAGAGATTATTCTTTTCCAGTCTGTTGATATTGTGCAATAGTATTTAATATTGGAGGGGGGTTGAGGTCGTAGCCATCAGTTGACCTTAATGGGCCGAGCTGTTTCATTCACTGGAACACTCATTAATGTCCATTATG
The DNA here is from genome assembly GCF_000690725.1 of Stegastes partitus. NCBI lineage: Eukaryota > Metazoa > Chordata > Actinopteri > Pomacentridae > Stegastes > Stegastes partitus. Next base: position 457,183 of record NW_007578060.1, on the reverse strand, counting down.
CTGGCGAACGCTTCTTCTGACCCGGTGTGAATTATATTCTTTATCGGAGGTTGTGAGGCCACTCAGTCTTTTTGCTCTTATTAAAAGGGAAAAGTGCAAATAACATGCTGCAGACTGTAGGTTTATTTATATGTGTGTGTTTGTGTGACCTGCTCCATAAATATTAGTTTGTTATTTCTGTGCTTTCGCATATTTCTATCTCAGCCAGGCGGTTGCGGTGTGATGGCGGCTGCTAAGGGGGCCGACCCGGACCAGAGGTCTTTCTATTTCTGCAAACAGACGGGCTACGGGCAGAATATTATGCCGCCCACGGAACAGCACACATGAAATCGACCTCTGACCCGAGGCCATTTCAAATCATTATCTCCTAGCTTAAGAGCAAAGGCTAATCCTCGCTGTGTTTACCACACAACTGGAACAACAGCTGGATGGCCCGTTTGCAGCCTCCCCTGGACCTCTTGTTAGGCTGATACATATGGATACTCTCTGGGATGATGTGCTTCCATTTGGATTTTCACCAATGGGCTTCTCGGAGGCATTAGTGCATGTATAGTAAGCTACGTTCATCTCGGGATATATGAGGGGCTCAGCTCAGTCTGCTGTCCTAAATCATCCCATTGCTATTGGCAAATTTCACTGTTTCAGTGAAAAATCGTATTAGTGACGGATTAATCAGAGTGTCCATGATGGCCACTCGGGGAGCAGGCACTATGAAGCTTTGCTCAGGCTACCTTGCTGGAGGTCTGCAATTAATGGATTGCTGATCTCAGTGCAGCAGAACCTGCTGTCTCGAGCAGCGGGGTAAAGGCTTGTGGAAAACAGAGTGAGTGCCCAGAGAAATTAATTAACACGTGCTTATCAAACAGGGTGGCACTAGATGTAGTGACTGCTTGCAAATCATAGGACACTGCTAATATGCAACCCTGCAGACCTGCATCCCAACAGACAGGCTTCATGAATGTCTGCCTGGATCATGCAGAGGCAACATTTTGGAGTGAATGAAGTGCTGCATTTATCAACCGCACCAGAACTGCAAAAAACATGGTCTGAAGTGCTGGACTTTGACCCCGAAATCCGGGATTTGCATCCTGAGCCCTAGTTATGTTGAGGCATCAAAAACTCTGGTTACTGTGATGGAAAGATCATGGATTTGCTTACGTGTGTAAAAAAAAAACGTATCCATGTTGTGATTTCTGTATTAAACCAGACCATGATCTTTGCCATACGCTAACCAAGTGCTGCACAGGTCCATTGAAAAGCTCTACAAGCAGATATTACTTTGCAAGATTGGATATTTAAACTTGCCAGATGTGTTGCCCCCTCTGAACCTAAAGCAGTTTTTTTGTTCCTTTCACATTTTTTTGAAGACTCAGAACCTTAAAAATGTATCGTGTGCAGCATTTATAATATGATAAACCTTCAAAGTAAAGCAACAGAAAATGAATTTCTTTGATTAAAGTTGAAAACACTTTGAATCCACATGTACAACATATTTAACTATTTACAGTTTTGGACGTTTCGCACTAGAAAATAATAGAAAATAATGCACCACGCTGAATGTATCTCCCAACATCTCTCTGACAATTTGCTCCATCGTTTACTGTCTTTGAGTCATGCTGCCTTTATTTTATTGATCGAGTATGTCTTATTTTCTTCTAAGTCTCCTCTCTCTCTCCTCTCAGCCTGCAGTTCACCTGAAAAGGCTCAAAATTCTTGTCACATGACTCTTGGTTGTGGCTCAGTCAGTCATCGATTCCCACTTGTGCTCAGGATTGTTGAAGTTTCAGTTTTTTACAGACTCTACTTGATGCCAGCTGTGTAGTTTTTTTTGGGGGAAACAACATTTAAATGACTCGTAAGCCATACGTGATTCATTGACGGACCGCCAGATAGTGTCTTGGTCTCAGCTGATTACATTCCCTTCATAGCATATTTGCTGTCGCATATTAGTCGTACATACATATAATTTATAGGAAACATGCTGCACTACAGCATCATCTTTCTTTTTTGGCTTTTGTAGAGGATCAGTTCAACATCCATTTCTGTTTCCGTCCATTATCTATACACTGCAGAGTCACAGGGGGCTGGAGCTTATCCCAGCTGACTATCACAGGGCTACACTTAGAGACAGACAACCAAGCACACTCACATTCACACCTACGGACAATTTAGAATCACCAATTAACCTCAACATGTTTCT
>NW_007578060.1:401671-453998 GCF_000690725.1 Stegastes partitus | reverse complement strand
TGGATGGAAGTTCACATATTTCTAGATTTTAAAGTGATTTCAGACATTACAGCTGTGAGGGAATTTAATAAATAATGGTAAATGATTAAGTGTTTCTTGCTTCTTCTTCTTCTTCTTTCCTTTTTCTTTCTTTTCTTTTTTTTTTTTACATAAGGCAACATACAGGCAACAAAAAAGATGATTTTTAAAAGTAAAAAAACAACCAACTTCCACAGGTTGTGACATTTTGAAAAACACCTACATATTATGAAATTGTGGCTAATGGCAACATTTCACTTATGAATGCCAAGGCAGTCATCCATTTAAGTACGCGTGAGACTTGACTTAAAAACAATAAACATAACCCCGGTTAAAGGCATCATATAACAAATTCACCTCAAAAAGACAGGGGGTGCAGCACTGCTACGTGTTATGTAAAGAGAATTTGAGTTTACCACCGCTAACCCCGTCTCTAGTTATGTCATAATGATGTGAAAGGAATAAAGATAATAACTTGACAGAAATATCAGCTGAAAGTCAGGGTTTATTTTTATTCCGTTTGGCTGAGATGTGTCTCTAAGTGAGCGGGGATTGTGTAACATCTCTGCCAGGACAGGTGAACCATGTAACCATGTTCTGACTTGTTTTCATTCTGTTGAATAAGTACTGCCTTGAGCTTGTATCCACACGCACGCTCGCATAAACGCAATTTTCGCTAAACTCACTCAAACAAGCCCCTACTGACACAGACCCTTCTGAAACATCATTCCTTTGAATTCATCTCCTCTATTTGCTTTCCCTTTTTAAAAAAGCAGAGCACATTGCACAGTGCTGCTGCTGCTGCTGATGTTTACTTCCATTTAACCCCACTTAGTGAAATCAACACATTTTCATAACATATCGTAACGGACTAAGAGGGCTTAACACCAAGCGTGCCTGGTCAAAGGTCACAGCGGCGGACTTCCTCCATATACGCTAGATGAGTACGGATAAAAGGCCAGATAAGGGCTTTTAATCATCTTCTCTTTCTACGCTGAAGTTGAAAAAAAAAAAAAAACTGCTCTAAATCTAATAGGGTGTAGTTGAGGATAGCAGCATTAACAGTGTGGGGATAAACCGAAGCTGTGCCTGGAAGTCATCTGTGTCTGTCAGCACCCATTCTTGTGCCCATTGTGGGACCCCGACGCCACAGCGGGAGCGAGGGTTTGTTCTGGGTCATTTGCGGGGAAATGAACTCCGATGACAGTCTCTTTTATTTAAATGGCATAGAAAATGGCTAAGAAAGAAATACTTGAAAATCATTATCATTCGTCATGAAAGTGGAAGATGATATATTAAGACTAAAAAAACTTGAATCCATTAGAGACTGCTCTAATTAAAAGTGCGAAGTAGCATTTTTGGCCCCAATTAATCTTTAAAATTACTTTCGAGATCACAGTTTTCGGAGTAAGTTGCTTTCAGAGTGTCTCATCATGGCTGTCAGTGGAACGAGTGGAAAACACACCAGCAGCAACATTCTCTGTGACAGCAAACAAAGGTGTTTCAGATGTGCCTTAACTGCAACCGATGATCTCATTCACCATCTAAGTAGCTGTTTATATGAAGGTATCACGATTATTTTGACAGCTTTGACATAATTGAACAAATGAAGAGAAACTCTCCGTGTGCATGTGTAAAACTGAGCCTTCGGGGGGAAAACACTTGTCAAATGACTTTATTTACAATTAAACAAATCAGGTTCTAAATCATTTCATTCTACGTGAAGCATGGCTGGATTTTTCCATCACTTTAATTTGTTGCTTTCACTTCAACACTTGCGCGTACTATTTTGAGATTGCAAACAAGTGACGGGCAGTAACAACAAAGAAGAACAAAAACCTGGATCAGTGCTTCATAAACACGACTGAGATTATAAACCATTTAAGTGATTATATATATATGAATAGAACACCAAACCTCACCGGCCCCAGCACCCGTCTGCTGGTTCTGTTCAACATATATTGCTGGCATTGAACCATTAACAACTTTTGCAATTATAGAAGCAGACCTTTGCCTTTGGAGGTGGTGGAGACCAAAAACAGAGCTAAAAACAAGACTAAAAGGTAAAGAGAGAAGTCTTGAAGCGTAATAATGCATAAATGGAGGACTTTTGTAGCTGCAGTGGGGATTCTAGAGCTATCTCAAGCTGTAGCTGAAGACAAATGACAAAATATAGGGGTGTAAGGCTAGTAAGAACATAAGTGAAGTCACCAGACATGTGTAACTCATTGAGATTACAAACCATTTTAGTGATTATTTATATGTATAAGACACCAAAAGGCACCTCTCTGCTGGATTTATTGAATTGAAACTCCACCATTGGCAACTTTGCTAGAGCATAAAATTGCCATACAGGTAATAGTAAACCATAGTAAACCAAAAACCATACCTACCAAATGTAAACCAGACAAAATGAATGACTAGCTGGTGAACATAGTGGAGCATTTTGCAACCAGAAAGGCAGACGTTTGCCTTAGGAGATGGTGGAGACCAAAAACAGAGCTAAAAACAAGGCTAAAAATTGTAAAGATAAGTCCTGAGGAGTACTAATACATGAGTAAAAACATTGTTTAGCTGCAAAGGGGACTCAAGAGCTCACTCAAGTTGTAGATGAAGACAAAAGACAAAACATTGGGGTGTAAGGTTAATATGTAAAGTAAAGTTGGAGCTACATTAGCTGGTATTATCATAACACTCCTGGTAAAGTTGCATCGCGGGACATTAACAGGGAAGAAAAATGGTCTCCTCTCTGAATTTAAGGGATTACTTTGAGTTTGTCTGTTTTTCTCCCCCAAAATGAGCCCTAGAAGGTTCTACAGGGACGGTTTTATGGTCGGAACACGCACAAAGTTTTGGGCTGCCCTAAAATGGTAAAAAAAAAAAAGGCTGACTGTTATGGAAGTGGAATGGTAAATGGTGGAGCAGTCCTTTATTGGCAATATTTCTCTGTATCTGCTGGATGCAAGTGATAAATATGCGCTCATTGTTCCAAAACACACATGTTATTGCAGCTTTATGGTTTGTGTTAGCAGCAGTATTCATGTAGCTGTGATGAACTGTCCAAACTCAAAGCTCACTTGAGTGAAGAACGAGTCTTCACGGTCTAATATATATTGTGTACTTGATGTCGAAGGGGGTTTAACTGGGTCTTTTGCATCATCTGGCCTGCAGCTGACACGCAACACATCATGCTGGTGCAGGATAATTGACCCTTTCTGGGTTGATCGATGGTCATGGAAGTGATTAGTAGCCTCTAGGATGACCTTCCTACCCACATAAATCCCAGCTGGATAGACCGTCAAAAGTTGTTGTGCTCCATCCAACTCACAAACCCTTCGATTGTCTGAAGAGATGTTAGACTGAATCCGTTTCTCTTAAGTGTAAATCAGTCCGCTGAGGAGTTGGTTTGAGGGGAGCGATGAATGTCTGTGTTGATTTTATTGGATCATATTTTAAATATAAGCCTCCTGATGCACTGTGGCTGACTCTGGATGGGTTTTCCCGTATGAAACATACCACATGTGCCACAGCATTACATGTACTGTGCAAAGTGAAAGTCATTCTTTATTTGAGTCCCAGCCTCCCTCAGTGTTTACTGAAACTCACAGATATAAAGGCGAGGGTTTGATTAGGCACAGGTGTGGCTTGTTAAAGACTGGACCTCTGCTGGCTTCCAACCAGCAGTCCTGCTGCGTTCACGTCATGTCGGGTTTACTGTAAATATAAGCTGCCAGCTGGGCAGAAACATTCATTTGTAAGTAGGACACACTGCAAACACAGATGTTGCCAGTCCAAAATCAGAACAAATGGTCAGAAAGTTAATTTTAATGATAACAATGTTGCTCTTTTATTATTTTATGGCTCATTTATAAAGATAACTTGCTATGAGTACATTTTGAACAATATCGAGCCGAAGAAACAAGATGTGTTCTCTGTTCTTTCGCTTCAATTGAACTCTTTACCAGCTTGTATTGACATCTTATCTGTAAATGTGGCTGTTTTGCCGCCTGTGGAGCTCAAAGCCTTATGTGCTTCAAAGATTATTTAAGCTGCAGAATAAACAGAGCTTTCTGCCGACTCCGATGCATAGCCGGTGAAACAACGACGACAAACTATAAATGTGGTTTGTTTGTTCAATCACATCATCAAATCGTCTTCAGTACGGTCGTGTTTCACTTCGAATGTCTCCTAAATGACACAAGCTGTCCGTGCAAGTTTGCATCAAACTATGTAAAACCGGAAAAAAAAACATTGAAGAAACCGAAAGACATTCACAAAATTAGCTTGTCAATATGACATTTTGGGAAAATATTGCTCAAGGGAAGTGAGTCAGGATACCTTGTGACATCTGAGGCAGCCGGCTGATGTAAGTGGGTTTGACACATGCTCACACAAGGTACAAAATATTGTTAAGAAGAGCAGCAAGCTTCAACGTTTAATAAAATCCCCCCTCGTATCAGTGTTTTATCGTCAGACTCAGTTTAGCAGTCAAATCTCAAATCAGTGTGTCATGTAAGCAGCGTGATCTACGTGAGCTTATCCAGCTGAATCCAGACTTTGTTGACTCGTGAAGTTTCCTCTGGAGCAAGTTCACATTTGTGGATCATGACTACAGTGTGGACTATAGAATGCATAGAAAAGATTTTGCGTGATGTCTCCCACGAGTATGAGGACTTGATCTTTTTAAACTTTTAACGTCTGATTGTGAGCTCGAGGACAGAACACTCGCCAACACAGTAACCACCTGTTAAACCAAAATAGTCTCCACAAAGTTATGGTCTTACACAACTAAACTGTAATCTCAGTTACTTCTTAAAGGGATCATTTTTTCACTCCTTTTCAGCCAACCCATCATATATTAGACAATGGTAAAACCCAGATATGGCCCCTTAAACATGCACTGAAAAAGTTGTATTTTAATCTTAACTAACATGTAAAAGTCTCTAGCAAACTGTGGAAACTGAAAGTTAAAGCTAACTATGACTCTGATGGCCTCTTGTTCATAACAGGATGCAAACCTCTTTCCTCTTTGATAAAGCTGATAGTTAGTCACCTGAACTGTCCCGTAGTTGTGCTGCTATAGCTTTAGACTGCCGGGGGATTCCCATGATGCACTGAGCTCCTCTCCTCTCTCTTCCTTCCATACAGTTATAACCACCATTACTTGAGGTCCTGTGCTTGTTCTCTCTGCGGATGTCTCTGGATCTGAAGCTTCCCTGACCTCCAGCCGCTGGCCTCACCAACCCCCACAATACTTATATTCATATTTATTGTTCTGTTCTGTCGCTTGCTCTCCATTTGCTGTCCTGTTTCCCCCTCATCCCCACTCTCACCCAACCGGTCAAGGCAGATGGCCTTTTTCCCTGAGCCCGGGGGGTTTTGGTTCCTTCCCACCGTTGCCGACCGCTTCCTCAGAGAGAGTCCAAAGACTATTTAGGATTGTTGGGTTCTCTGTTTAAATCTGTTAGGTCTATACCTTACTATGTTAAGCTCTGTGAGGTGACATATGTCATAAACTGTGCAATACACACAAAATTGAATTGAACTGAAAACCCTGGTTTTCTGCTCGTTTATGCCACCAACCTCCCTTTGCGCCTCCTCATGCAGTTTAGCTGTATAGGAACATTATTTTGTCGAGACTGTGTTGGTAAAGCAAAAGCTTTAAAACATACCAGGATTATCTTCTACTTTACTCTCAATGGAACCGTAGTTTACAGAGTTAACACCAGGAGATCTGAAACTAGCAACTGAGACCATTAACTTATCAGGTAAATGCTTACTGAGGTAACAAATCCAGGAAGATGTAGAGACATTTTCTCATAGACTTCTATACAATCTGATTTCTTTTTGCAACCAGAGGAGTCGCTTCCTGCTGGTTGTTGGAAAGAATGCAGGTGTAAAGTATTCTGCAATGACTTCACCTGTATATTGGAGTCTACGCCCATATTTTCCATACAGTCTATGGAGGTGATATCATAATGTCCACTAGGAGATTAAAAGCAGACATTTTCCACTTCCCCTTAGCACAGTATTGACTGCAAATTTCAATTCTTCCAGTGGTTTGGTTCTCAACCGATTGCCTGTCAGCCTCATGTATATGCTGTAGTGTTAAATAGCATGCTAACACATTAAACTAACATGATAAACATGGTCATACCTTCCCAGTGTCAGTATGTTAGGATTACCACTTTAACTGTGGTCATGCATTGGGTCAGTGCTGAAGCACAGCCTCACACCTGCTGCACAGCTGTAGATTCATAGTCTCATTTTCTCCATTCTACCTGATCTAAAAGTGTGTCTTTATGAACACTGGACACTTCGGCTTCCTTATCTGAACCTGCAAAGCCTTTTCTAAGAGCGCAGACGGTCTAAAAATGATGTCCTAAGAGAAGCTGAGTCACCCACTAAAACAGATAAAAACCATGTTCCTGGTAATAAAATATATCTCCTTTAAGTTGGATTCCTAGATTTGTTTAAAAACCAGACAGGATGTACTGTCCCAGCAGCTTTCTCTGAGTTATAAACAGCATTATCTGCTTCCTTTGATACTTATTTGTATCAGTCTGCAACATCCTGAATCGTTCAAGCCCGACATAAATACCCTGTCACAACATCTTTTTTGGAGACAAGCATTAGCTATTCCTGGGCTTAGGTTTTGACCAGATGCCCAAAGTGTGGGCACGTATCTGCACACACACACACAAACACACACACACGTGCACGAGGTCTACGGTTGTTTGTGTGTGTGCAGGTCCCCAGCTGCTGAGTGCTGCGCAGATGTAGCGACCAGAAATGAGGGATTAGGGCTAAATGTGAAGGCAGAGAGGAGAAGACGAGGAGGGTGGGGGTGCACGCCGTGGACCGGAGGGAGAAGAAGGTGCCACCGTCTGAGACGAAGACGAGGGTTAAGAAGTGTAAGAGGAAATGCAACCCGACGATGGAAAGATTAGCCGCGTGATGAGAGGCCGCAGGCGAGAGCGCCGGGTGAGATGAAATTATAGAAAATGTCACAAAGAAAATGAACAGATTTTTTTTTTCTTTCTTTTTTAAAAACAAGCCCGAAGGGAAGAAAAAAAAAAAGAATAGCTATCCCATTACAAATTTGATTACGAATTCATTGATTTCCTCGACTTTCTCACCAGGCTGTGTTGGCACATGCAAGAAGAAGCTGTAGTTAAAGCATCGTAACTATCACATCCGTTAATACACTGGGAGAAAGTTTCTGCAGATTTTAATGTGTTTTCTATAATTCATAAGATTTATCCTATTAAATGGAAAAACAGTTTGCATCAGGGGGAGAAAAAGGTTTTCCACTGATATGCCTATAAATGTAATACATATAGAAGGCCTTAAATAGGACAATGCATTTCGCAGCCTCATATCTACCTCTATTTCTTCTCGCTCGGGGTTACAGTCAAAAATCCTGCCCTCTTTAATATTTAAAACGTTTTCGCACGCAGCACTAGAGGCTGCCGCAGACGGCAAATGTGGTCTGTTTGATATTCTGTGATAACTTTCCCCCACTTGTCAACACATTAGTCAACTGATCTGGAGAGGATTGGCAAGAGCCCAAATTAATGTGCGCAAAAGCAAAGCCCTCTAGGAAGCTTAACGCCGCTCTAATTAAGATGCACATTCACATTTTCCTCCCTCTTTCGCCGACGTGTCCAAGAAAGTCTGCTTCCTAAAACCTTAAATTAGTGGGCTGTCATTGTAAAATTAGCAGTTTTCATTTTGTTCAGAGGCGCTCAGTGAAGTTTGCACCTATCTCAAGGAGGCCACATTGTTCCAGGCTCCTCAGGTTTAAATTTTAACACGACTCTGGTTTGCTCGGAGGGCCCAATCATCAGCTCGAAAGAGACTATTAATGAGGCTGCATGCCGACCCTGCAGATCCGTCTCACCCCGAGTGTTGCATGTATCAGATCGGCAGCTGTGAAACATAATAAATTGAACACTTGCAGATCACACTCGGTAGCCGCCTCGGTAGCTTTGCTTACATCACCACCAGTCACGCCAGCTTCCATTTTCCTGCCAGTGTCATTGTTGCCAAAGCTGGCATCACGTTTCCCAGGGGATTAAATGATGTCACTTTGAATCCGAAAACATCTCCTCTACCTCTTCTCGGCGCAAAAAGCCCACCTGGATCTGTGTTGACTCACAGTGACCCGGAGCTGGACGAGTGTCAAGTCAAATCCGAAAACCTGGAAAGATGGAAGGAGTCCCGTTTTCAGAGCAGGGAACGTGGATGTGAACTATATCACCCATGAAGGACAGATGCATGCTGCAGATCATTAACTCAGCAGCATCACAGGAGGATCGTTGCTTTCTTCAGTCAATAGATTTGCTGCCAGGTCCTGTGATGTTTTGGGAATTAGGGTAATAAATGCAGCAGGACTTAACTTTCCTGCTGAGACTTGATGAGAGAACTGATACCACTCTCATATGTTATGCTCCAAACAGCAGCCAGTTAGCTTAGCACAAAGCAAACATGACATTTTTTGTTGTTGTTTTTTTTATTTTTTTATTTTTTTCTAGGGGGAAATGAGCCAGATAGCATTTTGTCTGAGTGCAGGGACTTCCTGGGGTCTCTGTAAAAATGGCAACTTGTCACTTTTATGCTTTTATGCAAATCACATAAACAAGATAAAATGTGTTAATTGGTGAGGTTTAGAGGCGCAGGTGGGCGGATGTTGGACGCATCCAGGGTTTTTGATAGCGAAACCATTTTGGCACGAAACTGAAAAAAGAGCAATATTCCCTAAAAAATGTTAAACTAGTCCTTTAAATACGAGGAGCTTCCATTTCGTGACTGTTTTTTAATGCTTTTATGACACAGTGACAGCGGAGAGCGACAGGAAATTTGACAAAAGACAGTAATGGAGTGACATGCAGCAAATGGCCCCGAGCTGGAGACGTGATAGAACCGACGAGCTATCGGGTCGACCCATTTCACAACACTGTCATTCAATATTGTTCTTTTTGTCTATCTATCATGTACATGAAGAGTTTATTTGCAAAAACAGATAACTCCATTTTTGTAGATTTTTAGGAAACATTTTTTTTGTTGTTGTTTGCTTGAGATGATATCGATCAAACTGAAGCTGAGTGGATTTGACTCAGTAGAAAAAGTAGAGACAACTTAAGTTTGATTGATAGACGATGGAGAAGTGGGTTTTCTGAAGGTTTGTGAAGATGGAGTTATCTACAAACGAACTCTTCATATGTTTGTTGACTTGTTATTGGTAAAACTGTATTTTCCCGAGGCTGCACGGTGAAGCGGTGGTTAGCACCGTCACCTCACAGCTAGAAGGTCGCTGATTCATGTCCCAGTGAGGACACCCGGGATCTTTCTGCGTGGAGTCTCCATGTTCTCCCCGTGCAGCGTGGGTTCTCTCCGGGTTCTCCGGCTTCCTCCCACAGTCCAGAAACATGCTGAGGTTAATTGGTGATTGTAAATTGTCCGTAGGTGTGAATGTGAGTGTGCTTGGTTGTCTGTCTCTAAGTGTAGCCCTGTGATAGACTGGTGACCTGTCCAGGTGAACCTGCCTTCACCCTGAGTCAGCTGGGATAGACTCCAGCCCCCCATGACCCTAGTGAGGATTAAGCGGTGTATCGATGATGGATGGAATCAATATACAACTTTTTTTCAATGCTAGAGAAAATGGGGGCTTCACAAGCAGAAGAAATTTTACAACTTACCGTAAATTCCAGACTATTGAGGCACCTGAATATAAGCTGCACCCACGAACTTTAAAAAGAAAACAAATTTTGTACATATACAGGCCGCACTTGTCTATAAGCTGCAGGTGTCCACGTTGTAACATGAGATATTTACACAGAAATTAATTAATTAAATTAAATATGTACCGTCAATGCTTTTTTTCTGAACAGTGCCTGTAACACAGCTGGTTGAGAAAATAAAAACTCCAGCAGCCTACCAGGAAAAGTCATTGATCGCTATCTTCATCTTCCTCCTGCGCACTAAAACCACTAAAGTCGTCTTCTTCAGCCTCAGAATTACTTCGTCACTTTCTCAGTCTCTCTGTTGTTGTCGCTCTCAACGTCACTTTGGTCTCGAGGCAAATTCGTAAAAATCCAAAAATTAGCCGCATCATCGTTTAAGCCGCAGCGTTCAAAGCGTGTGAAAAGTAGCTGCTTATAGTCTGGACATCACGGTTCGTTTTTACAACCTCTACTACTCTGCACGTCAACTCGATAAATGTATTTCACCATTCTGAATGCATCGTTCATCATCTTGTTGAACCGTGCTGTGATTATTTTATTAATCAAATTTTATTTTCCTCTCAATCATTCTTCTCTTCGTAAAAGTAAAGTTTGAATTTTTCTTCCATGACTTTTGAATGCAGCGGAGTCGGTCGTGGTTTCTAAGCTGCACCAAGGAGTGCAGTCTCAAGTAGTTTAGTCTTAGGCATGTAGAATAAAGTGATTTTGATGAAATATCACAACTTTTAAGCTTATTTACGGTCATTTCCCCCCAACCGAACACACGATTTGTTCAAGGGCAGTCAGAAAGTTGAAAATCTGATAATTCCCTGTTTGCAGGTTGTGGCTCTGATAAATGGTTTAATTTTGGAGGATTTTGTGGATTTTGGGAGGTTCAGAGGGTTAAAGTAGTTATAATTAGTTCCTTCGCTACCAGCTACAACTGCAAAATGCCATTTACACATGAATGCCTCACAAATAATCATCAAATCACAGAATGCACTACGCTCAAAGGAGCCATTTTTCTAGGTTGAATACTTTTAATTTTTGCCAATAATACCATCATTTTCTCTCCCTGCGTCGCTACATTCACTTTCACAAAACAATCTAAATGCTTCCTCTGCTCCTGGAGATGTGTGAGGATGTTCAAAGACTACGTTCCCTTACTCAAATAGGAAACTCAGCCTCCAACTATCCATATCAATCTTGAGCAGAGTCTGCCTGCTTTAGTGCTTCGGGCAGGTGTGGATGGAAAAACTTTGTGAATTTAGTGCCTGCTTATATATTTTAGGGACAAACTCTGGAGGGAACAACAACAATGAAGACAATTTAGTGTACCTGCAACGTACCTGCAAGCTGTGAGCGAGCGCCGAGCGTCATGCATCCTTAATGTCGTCCTTTTGTGTTTTACTGTGCCGTATTTTCTGTTTGCAGGATGGAAGCTCTCAAACATCAGTCAGCTCCAAACCAACTGCAGCCAGGAATACACAAACATGTTAATCAGACGCCGAGATACGATTTGAATTTTTTTCACAGTTTTGTTCAATGATTTGATTATACGCAGACTTATCTAACATTAAGTGTTTTAAAGCCTCCTCCACAATTCCAGGAATGAAAACGCAGAGAGGAAATATAGAAGCTTTAACCGAAAGACTTACTTGTTGGCCCAAATGGGGAAGAAAGAAATCATACTACATACGTCAGAAACGCACTGAAATCTGGATTTTAAATATCTAACCCAGTTCCTAATTCCTCAACAGCAGGCAAAGCCCTGGAAAGTGTACCGATGTTTGATATTAAAAGAACAAAATGCTCCAACAAATCTCAATAGGTGCAGATTAAAACAAGAATAGACTTCAACGTAATGCAAAAATAGTTGACGTTACAAAACAGTCATCGCTCCCAAACCAATATAATCCCGCTTTGTTGAGAAAAATCATCAGTACAGTAGGTCAGCTCGTCCTTTCAGCGCTTACATAACATACAATATTCTATGCAGTTATTTTTATTTGCGACCTTTGGCGGCCTCATTAATACCTGATTTATGTTTCTTAACTTTCTTCAATTGTTCCCAACTTCAGCGGCTTAACCCAAAATTTAAACCTGCACAAATGAGAAATCTGTTCGAAGCAGGAGTTACGTAACAGTCGTTGTTGTTTTTCTATTTTTATTTTATAGTAAATCTGTGGCATATTGTTCCTCCTGTATGGCTCCTGCTGTGGGTTTCATGAGGGAGCGAGAGAAGGATTTGGCGACACCTATGGGGCGGAGACCGGGCTGCACGCTGATGTGAGTGAAATACTCCACATGATACCTGCCGTCTGCCAACATGCTACCTGCTGGAGATGCTTCACGCCGCGTTATATTTTCTCCCTGAAAGCGTAGCTGCAGAATCCGTGAGTGCATCTGACAAGAGAGGAAGCGAAACCAGACCTGCACGTATACACAATAAATCCACGGGTGCATAAATTGTATACTTGCATATTTCATCTCAAAGCACTGTCATCCATAATCCAGAAATCCATAGAGAGAACTGTGGAGAGAGAGAGAGAGAAAAAAAAGGTTTTCCAACCCAGCTAGGAATACAAAAGGAGGAAAAAAAATAAAGGAGGGGAGCTGTTGAATGCAGGAATGTAATATGCTTAAGATGTGCACAAATACAGGCACAGAATGGTACAAAGACCACAGCAAAAGGTTTGGCTCTGCAGCGACTCCGGATTGCAAGAAAAATAAATACTGCTTAAAGTGCAGTTGTCATATGCAGTCCTGAAGCCCTTAGAATTGTCTTACCGCTGTGTTTTTCTTATATTTAATCAAATCCAGCTCCGTGTTTATAAATCTCCATGTTTGGAAAGAAAAAAAGTAGTATAGGTGCAAAAGGAAGTAAACTCTGAGCTGCGCTGGGTAAATAAAGTGGTTTAATCAAGAGAACTGGGTGGAACATTACCGAGCGCTTGATTATCCAAACACACAAATCAAATAAGAGATTTAAAAGAAAGTGTTTGAGCGGCGAACGGGAAAGAAACCAGGTCAGTTCAATCTTGCCACCCGTTGAAGGGCTCCGTGCCAAGAGGAGAGGAGTTCTGACAGGACGCTAAACAGAAGCGAAGCAAATAGTTAGCAAATGGAGAGCAGCCTCGCCTGGAGGTGCACGCTCCCCTAAAACATCCTCACCAAGAGGTTCTCAGTGAAATAAGCAAGTCACAATGAAACCTGCCTCTTTTGTTACAGGCCAACTCTGCATACCAGCTGAAGAACCTTCTCCTGGCACCGAAGCTGGTGGTTAAAGTCTGGGGCTCGTTTTCCTGCTCGGGACCTGAGGAAGTCGTGAATTCTGAGGCCTATCAAGACATTCTTGAGCAGAATGTCATGCCGTCAGTTGTGAAGTTCAAGCTGGGCAACGGTGAGTCACAAAACAGGATAATGACTCGGAGCATTCCAGGAAAGAAACGCGGGAACGGCGACGAGACAAATTAAGACACAGGCCAAAGTCAGAGTTGAATCCGATCAGGACGATAGATTTTGAGCAGTTTGCGGCGTATCATTCCATCTCTCTCTCCTCATCTGTTCCTTAAATAAAGGGTGGAACATCTAAAGAATAAAAAAAAATGTTGCTCCAACTTCCTTCCAAAAATCTTGAGAACACATTTTCATTAAATGTTCAAAGAACATACGAAGATGAAGTTTCTATAAAGTTAACTGAATGTTTTATGTCAACACTGAGAGGATGTTGTCAGATTCACAGGTTATGTTCTATGATAACAATAAAGGAATGTTCTCAAACCAACATCGGCAAAATGTTTTTGAGATGTTATCGAGGCCTCAGATAGAACATTTAGGACGTTCCTGTAATACAATATTTTAACAAAGGTGGAACATTCTGCCTGGAACGTTCTGAGGATGTTTTGGGGATGTTGTCAAGGGAATACATAATAGAATCTATAAAACGTTCCCACAACGTTGGATAACATTTTTACTGTCCATAAATCTTAAGAACTCATTTTCATTAAATGTTCAAAGAATGTACGAAGACGATTTTCATCTCAAGTAATGTTTCTATAAAGTTAACTGAATGTTATACGTCAACACTGAGAGGATGTTGTCAGAAACACAGGTTACGTTCTATGATAACAATAAAGGAACGTTCTCAAACCAACATACACAAAATGTTTTTTAGATGTTACCAGAGCCTCAGATGATGTTTTTATGAAATGTTCCTGTACAGTGCTACATTCCACAAAGGTGGAACATTTTGGAGATGTTTTAGGGATGTCTTTGAGGGAACACTTTCTAGAACTTTCTTCTAGAAAACATTCACACAATGTTACATAACAGTAAGAATGTTCTCAAAAAATATATATTCAAAAAAATGTCTTTCAGATGTTCTCTGGACCACAGATAGAACATTTAGGATGTTCCGGTAATGCAATGTTTTCAAAAAGGTGGAACAATCTGCCTGCAACGTTCTGCGGATGTTTTGGGGACGTTGTCCAGGAATACATGATAGAATCTATTAAAAAACATTCCCACAATGTTACATGATAACAAAGGAGGAACATTCTCAGAGCAACATTTTGCTTTTAAAATGCATAACGTTCTGGCAATGTTATCAGCAAACATTATTAGAATATCTTCAGTTATCCTGCCTTTAAGGAGAACTTTCTAGGAACTGGGAGAAAACATCCCACTGGAAACATTAGTCGAACTTTGCAGAACTTTCTCAGAGTGTTTATGGGGGGAAAAAGAATTTATCTGGGAAGTGTTTCAGGGAGAAGTCGATAAAAATCCTTCAAAGCAGATGCGATGGGCTGATTCCTCACTGCAGAAGTCATTTAATTGACATAATTGCTGCTATAAAATGTGTCACAAGGTTTTTGTTTTGGTTTAATCCACTACTTTTATTTCTGCCTATGTCCATTAATTAAATGAAATGTCTAAAATGTTTAAAGGACAAACCAGGATATGTGTGTACGTGAGCTCGCTGGATGCATTTCTTGTGTAAAAACCACTTAAATTATGCATACATCAGTGACATCATTTTCTGGCTCGACCCACCTCGAATGAGCCGTAAATCATTTTTTACGACTCCCAACCTTGAAGTAGGAGTTTCCAAGGATCACTTGAATGCAGCACTGTGCTCAGTGATTGTCTCATTGATGTCCTGAGTTATAACAAGTTCTCCGAGGAGGAGGCATCTGTTTCATTGTTTGGGCCAGACGGCGAAGCTCGTCAAGGGAATTTCTCCTGAACGGCACAGACCTGCCCATGCTACAGATGGCTTATCTCAAAGTAAATGATTCAGAAAACGATAATATGCCTCAAAACAAAGAAGGGGTTATCTCCTCTTTCGCTAATGGAACGTCTTCCTCACTTAGAATCTGGACAGAGCCCTTGTTAGGTTTCTGGTTCACGGCGGGAACGTGAAGCTCTGTGTCAGCTGCTCGGGGAGAAGGTAGGCAGTTCTAATCCACCGGCAACACTCCTGATCCCCTCATTTGAATAGTAAGCAGATCAATTAATGTTTCATTTAGGCATAAGCAAAACATAAGCCTTCCCAGACAGGAATTTAAGGTGTAAATATGACAGAGTTAATTCTCTTACATAACCAACCGGAGGCATCCTCGCAGCCAAACGAAGCGGGCCGGCTTCCTGGAAAAATGATGTTTTAAGTTGTCAACTTGGCCCCAAGAGCTGGAGCTAAAACCCTTCCACTGTTTCACGGTGTCAAAACACCGAAGTGAAATGTGCAAGTCTGGGCCCATGAAAAAGGCGAAGGGGACTGTAAGCCAAGGCCTACTGTAATATTCCTCAATTATCAGTCTGTCAAGCTAAATGCACAAATGTCAGACAGAATCAGACGGCGCTCCCTCACGAGCAGAGTCAAACAGCTGTGAAACAGACATTAATAGACGCGATCACTTCACTGTAACCTGCTTGGTTAACTGTGACTCACATTATGTCAAGTAAATCATCAATCACATAAAGTACATCAGATTAACTTGGCACAAGGCCTCAGCGCACACACACACACACACACACACAGAAACACACTGTGACCCAAGGCTGGA
The DNA here is from genome assembly GCF_000690725.1 of Stegastes partitus. Classification (NCBI taxonomy): domain Eukaryota; kingdom Metazoa; phylum Chordata; class Actinopteri; family Pomacentridae; genus Stegastes; species Stegastes partitus. The sequence continues at coordinate 438,187 of NW_007578060.1, read as the reverse complement.
AATGAAAATCACAACCAGACAGCCGAATCTGCTTCTTTCTCTCTCTCGCGTGAGTTCAGGCCCTGACGCGTAACATCAAAGACAAAATCTTATCTGCCCCCTCCGTCCTCTTCTTGACACTGAACATTAGTGCATCCCAGACGTGTCCCTCCCTATTGTCAGCTTCTTTCTGTTCTGCATATGAAGATTAGAAAGAAGCTGACAGGGGCAAAGGGAGAGGAGAGAGACAGATTTGTGGAGACATGAATGGCTTGCAGGTGTTTTCTCCCCCACTTTTTTTTTTTTCTCCTCCTCTTTTGAGAAAGTAGAGATGGATCGAGTGGGAGACGTGGAGCCGCGACTTTCACCCCCACGCTGTCATTTTTGCTTTATGGCACGAGAAGCGTTTGTGAAACTGAAGCGAAGGTGCTGTGAGGATGGGCCATGTGCAAAAGAGCGATAGTTATGTGCAGCGTGAGGGTTTTCAAGTCTGCTAAAAGTGGAGTGTGAGGGTAAAAAAAAAAAAAGGGAGAGGAGAACTCTGCTTTCAAGTAGCGCTCAAGGAAAAACAAACAGAAGTGAGTGCAGGGTGAGTGAAGGTGAAGGAGTCGCCGCTCAGATAAAGGAGGGAGAAAAAAAAAAAACAGGGGCAGCGATATAAACAAGTACACCAAAGTAAATTTGCAAAAAAGATTTTAATTGGCATTGTTTTTTTTAATCATTCTTGGTTCAATTTACAGTTGTTTGTTCATTCTCGTCAAAGGTAAACACATTGTGGTTGTCTTCAACATCGGTAAATGCTTTTCGTCCGCTTTACCCCCCCCCCCCCCAAAAAAAAACAACCCTCCCCCGCCCGTCCTCCCACCCGGAACATAAACTAACATTACAGAACATTCTCTCATACACACTTGCATATTCAGATCCTACAAATGACTCCTTAACGGTTACGAAATTTCTAAATGCCACATACTTGAAAAGCGCGGACGAAACACATTCTGCATACATACGCACCCATGTGCACACATATGTTTATACCTCTCGCACGTTTTCTCACACACACACACTCGCTCGCACGCACACACACATTCCATATCCGGCATGTATTATAAATATACATTACAATGCAGACTCCCTTGTTTTGCAAATGCAGCAACTTGAGGAATGCCGCCCTTCCGTCTTGCTCTCGTCTGTGCATTCACAGTTGGTTTATGACATGCTCTTCAGCAACATAATCTGGTTAGCAGTATCTGTTACATGAGAGCGGGGTTGCTGAGTGTACGTCCCTACTGATTAGCCGTCGCCAGTAACCCTCTCTCGGTGTCAGGCGGAATTACATCTACCGTATCTACACAAGCGAAAAATTCCACTCGTTTTTTAAAAAAACGCAATAAAAAAATGGCACAATAGCTTATTGGTAGCAAAGGCCTACGAATGCACGCTAATAAATTAGATAAATAATATACTTTAATGTTAAAATAAATACATTTGAAAAGTAAATAAAACTTTTAAATAAAAAGCACGACATTGTAATCTGATTAACGCCAGCCTACGTTGTCCTGTATTACAATATAAAAAAAGTGAACTCCTCCTTATTTGCACATTCACGCGTGTTGGTTTCGTTTGTTGTTGTTGTTGTTTTTTTTTCTTTTCTTTTTGTTTTTGTTTTTTTATTTTTTATTAACAAAATGGCGGCAGCGTTACTTTGAGACTCAAAGCACAATTTCTCCTCAGGCACCTGCCACACTTCGGCGACTGTATGGGGTTGTTTCCATGGTGACCGTGTGACTGCTGTAATGGCCATCAGCGCTGATTGGCTGCGAACCTCTCGAGTGGAAAAGGAATAGACAGACAGACAGACAGGGTTGTCTGGGGGGGATTAAAAGGGGGAGAGGGAGAGAGAGAGAGAGAGAGAGAGAGTTTTCCCCCTTTTCTTTTTTTTTTTCTTTTTCTTTTTTTTTTCTTTTTGCGGGAGGGGGAAGAGAGAGAATTGTAAATTAGTGGCGTCCTGAATGACTGTGCTGATTGCTGCGAGGAGAAAGGTTTGACATCCGGAAAATCTACGCCAAGTGCTGAAGGTAAATGCATCGGAACAAAACACACATCTACCACATCTACCACGTCTAAGTGCCGTCAAATTACTAGTCCAGGGTCTGTATTTTTCTAGGGTTGTTACAGTGTGAAGGCAGGAAACGCAGACAAAAGACTAGTTCTAAGAGGGCACTCGCTACCTTCTAAGAAACGCAGGCTTTGCATCTGTACCTATCACAAAGCCAGGGGTATTTTTGATGTCTGGAGAAAATGGGTACTTGAAAGGCCTGTGGATATCCTCACAAAGTCTTTCACTTTTCTCGGGGCTCTTATTACCAGCAGCTCCTTCACACCAGTGTGAACACATTCTTTAGTGTCCAGGCAGCGGTTCTCATCACCGACTGATCATATAAACATCCTGGTAAGATCGGTACACTTCCAGAGTCCGTCTCGCTCTTTACTGCATCAAGAGTTAATGCTTCGACATGCCTCTTATCCAAGGTCTACAAAAAAGAATCTCGTCATCGAAGCTCACGGTTACAAAATCCTTACTTTCATCAGCTGAAGACGGTGCAGCTTATACTCCTCAGGTGATTTGATATCCATGCTACAATAAGTGAGTGTAGTCTACGTCCAACTCAATACATCTTCTCACTGGTAGGAGGCGTGAGAGCAGCACAGAAGTCTGATACTGAATATTGGCGGCGGTCTTCACACCTGCATGAAATGTCGTGTGATGTCCGACAACAACATGTAGTGTCAAAACACACTGGTGTAAATATGACAGCAAAAAGGCCTCTCTTTTTTTGTTTTTTTGTTTTTCTTTTAAAGTCCATTAAGCTAAGTTTAAGAATTGTCTCCTGTGTCCTCTTGATTGTGGTTCCGTTGCACTTCTGTTTGATTCTCCGTCGACTTTCGCATCGTCAAAAACCCGGTGGATACAAAGCCCTTTGGACAAGGCGGTCCAGCTGTGCATGAGGTGTCACCCGGTGACAGTCGCTAGGACAAGAGGACGGCAGACACGAGCAGCATCGCCACGGTGAGAAGAAGGCGGTCGCGTGATGGGCTGCTGCCGCTGACGCTTTTCTCCAGCTTGGGAAGTTCGGGGTTAAATTCATCTGGGGAGCAAAACACAGGAAGAGAAAATAAGAAAGTGAGAAAAGAGAGGGGACGAGAGGGTGAAATAAGATACTGTGTGTGTGTGTGTGTGTGTGTGTGTGTGTCGCCAGACAGAAGGAAACGAACCATTTCTACATTATTAATTCATCAATCTAAAGGCGGCATGTGATGCATGCAAATTGTGCTTTTACATATGCAGAGAAAGAGACATGATGCAATTATCAACAAACCACCAATTATCATCAGCTACATATGGCCATTTCCCCTGTGGGATTGGAAATTAAAAACACTTTTGTTTCTGATGTGTTTTTCTTTTTTCACGCATTCCTCTTTCTCACACTAATGATGTTTTTATCCTAGAGGGATTTCAATCAAACCAAATTACTATGGCCTCACCATTGATTAGACACAACAGAACATTAGCTGGAGGGGGAAAGATGGAGAAAGAGCTGCGAGAACACATTTAGTAATATTCGGCAAAAAGTGGATTACACTGAGTCATTATGCTCTGTCTCGACATAATGTTTCCCATTGTGTCTGGAGGGTTATTACACACCAAAATAAAGCAAAAGCAACTAAACGGGGCTTACAGATCCGTCACAGATGTACAACAACCTGGGCTGAGATGTTGGGAAAGCTGTTTTCTTTTCTGAAGTTATTGATCTGAGTACATAAAGCTCTGACTTCTCTCTGACGTCTGTCCTATTCGTCCCCTTCAGACCAGAAAGAGAGATGGCGCTGATCGGAATGAATGATGGCGTTTAAATTACGTCACATCTCCCAGATTAGAGGCCTGAGGTGTCACCTACTGATGCTCCATCACACGAGTTTAACACCTTAAAATCAAAATGTACAGATAGAAAATGTTTTGATTCAAGAATTTTTTGACAAATTGTGGCCAAAAAATGGATAAAAAATGATGTTTGTCAATTCAAATCCCACAATTTTTACTTTATGTTGTCATCTTCATGTCTCAGGGCATCAGGCTCAGCAGATTGTTCAACATTAAACTAAACTCGGTAAGAAAAGCATTAAGTTGAGCAAGCAGGATGCCTTCTTTTGCTCTGGGCTTTGCTACATATAACAGAGACAGCAATTAGCTACAGGTAAAAACAAGATGACAGATAACAGGCCGAGACAACAATCACCTGACAGGTGACGTTTGATGAATGTTCGGAATTTTGTTTATGCTGTCTCTGTCTGAAAATAGCCATCTAACCGCTCGGGTTTGTCTTGGCTGTGTGCGACTCTGAACCCACGTCACAGTTGTTCTCAGAGAACACAAGGCATCTGTCTGCTGTGATGACACACGGCATTGACATTCACACCGCGGCGCACCGGGATGAAGTCGAACATTAAACACCGAGCGGAGGCAGGAGATAGAATATAATCCAGCACCGCCTCGGGTAAGGCTCACAGGTCACAGCAGGGCCCTCACACCATGTGGACCGTCTCTCCAAAACGTTTCCACCAGACAGTTATGTGAGGTAAAATGTGCAGCCAGAGACCAGAAGACACGTGCTGTCCCGGCACAAGAACTAGGTCGCTCCTTACCTTTACATAAACAAGCACATGCCACAACAACTTCGCGTCCACCGCTGCTTTGCATGTGAACGGATTCTTACAGAGTTGTTTTGTAGGTGCCAGAAGCTCCGACTGTTGCTCGGCTGCACAATGCGTACCTCTTCAACACCCTCGCTATTTAGGGAGGCTCGGCCCTGGGAAGACGAACGTGGGGGACGTTGGGCGCCTCGGGCCATAACAAGTTATCAAAGGTCCACAGTATGACACCGAACATCACAGTACAATTGTGGGATACCGCAATCAATTTCCAAGCGCACAATCCAGTGCAGTCTTGTCTGTATGGGGTATAACAACAGACGGGCAAGCAGGGTAGCTCTCCTGTCCACAGCAAACCGCCGAAGGCATTTACAGTGAGATAAGAAACATCAGCGCTAGACTGTCGATGAGTGGAAAAAGGTTGTCTGGTCTGATAAATCTTTGTGCCAGCTATACCGCAGCGATGGTAGACTCGCAGTGAGGCGTAAACAACATGAGGCAATGGACCCATCATGCACGCCTACAGCTCCACAGGTTAGCGGAGGAGCTGGAGCAGTGTGGTATTCAGACGACATGGTAGGAATCCGCTGGTTGTTGCTCCCAATGAAACCGCTCGTCGAAATTAGCGACCGCTCTTCAGCCGTGAGTGATCCGACAAAGCGCTGATGTTGTTATGCTCTTGACACTGACCACTGAGGATGCTGGCTTTGGCCTGGGCGATTAAACGATCGATAGTTTCACTTAAATGCATCAGATGCAAACCACCATGAAAATGCAGGATTAAACAATTCACTTTCTCTAAGAGCTCGTCTTATCCCCTGATAACGGAGCCTATGTGCGCTGTTCGAGTCCATCTTGGCCTCTCCTCACCTCCAACTCACCACAAACCTCCCTCAGTGGAGGCTGTGGCCGCTGGGGACCGGTGGTTGTCCTTGAGAGACGGGCTTAGCGGTCTAAAAACACCCACGACCCCGTGTCCTGCCCCACTTACACCTAAGTGACGCAGTTCCAACGGCCCGGTTTGAGACCTGATGGACTTGATGTCGGGTTGAACACAAACGTCAGTGCTCTGGACTTTAATCTCAGTTCCCATTTATTTCTATTTTTGTGTGTAAATTAGTTTGTTTGTGTGTTAGTCATAGTTATGCTAACATTAAAAACGCTACCTGAGCAATAAAGTGATTAAATTCAAAATAAACTATTTTACTTTTGGTAATAAAAGCAGGTCTTTAAATATTATTAATAATTATCAGAACTGACTTTAATGAGACATTTATTATGATAAATTTCTCTGGTATGTCGCTCTGCACTAGATTGGCTGCTCGTCTGTCTGATATGTTCAGTGACTTACACGGGACATGGGGGTGATTTAATAGGAATAGAGATGTGTTGGAAAATGGAAAAGAAGAATGACATCCAGGGCACATGACACTGATTAATTCACACCGACAGAAACTCTTTAACCAGCAAATTACCTCCATTGCCATAAAATACCGACAGGTTAAGGTGGGCAGGAGTCTGGAAAAGGCAAATAAACTCAAAAAGCAGCTCCTTCCTCTCCTGTCTTGGTCCTAAGACCTTCCAACCAGACAACAGTGGGCATATGCAGAAATAGTCAAGCATAAAGTTTCTGGTTGCGTCACCCAAGATTTAAAACATGCCTTCCTGAGTGAAATTCCACCGACTGACCCATTGTACACCCACATCTTCCTGCAGACTTCAGCATCTCTTTTTTTTTTCTAGATGAAACAGCCTGTCCTTGGCTAACATCTCCTTCCGCAGGCTACCTTGTGTGAAGCCTGAAAATGAAACCAAGAGGAGACACAGAACTGTAGTGTCCTTTCAGATCACCTGAATCATGCTGAAAGGTTATTCTGGAGGTTGGAAAGTTCATTCCAATGAGGCAAAAAAAACCAAACAAACGGTGTAGCCCTACTTTAAGTTACCTGCTATTAGCAACCACTTGCCAACATTTCATTTGGTTGGTGCTGTACTGAATCACCTCCACCACCTCTAACCCCACCGATCAATCCTCACAGTCCCTAACATCTCCGCCCCCCTCTCTTGACTCCCTCTGGCCGACACAACGAAGCATCTGCCGTGTCATTTCAGTCTAATTATCGGGCTACGAGGCTACATGTCTGTCATTAGGCTGCTACTAAAGCATGGCAGCTGTTAACAGCACTGAAGACGGTCCATCTTGTTCGTGAAGCAGCTTTTCAGTTCTTCTGGTCGCCGAGTTCACAGACCGCACATGTTGGAACGCGTTTTTTTGCATCGCTCGGCGCAGCACGACCATATTTTCTGACTAATTTTGAGAAACAACAAACAAACAAACAAAAACAGATGTCAATGTAAGCATTTCAAAATGATTTGTTTTCAGCTGTTTTCTTCTTGTCAAGCGACTAATTTATGTTTGAGCCTTCAGCAGTCCTCAGCTGCTGCAGACACTCAGGTGGAAAGTGTTTAAGGGCGAGTACGTCACAGATGGAGGAATCCACAGCGGTACAGTAGCATGTGCTCTACTGAAAGCAAAGCAGAAACTTATAATTGATTCAAGTAGGAAGAAGCAATGCTTGATGTTAAATTCTTGCAGCACATTTGTGGAAATACTGTAAGCACTTTGTTATCAGATACTCCACAAGCAGAGGAAACAAGGGGTTTAGAAAGTCAATATAAAAATGGAAAATCCAGTCATTTAACATTTCCATGGAATATTTCTGCGGCTCGTGTTATGCAGCAGACTGAACAAAGTGTTTGTTGAGTTCTGGATTCACTTTTTAATGGGGCAAGAAAAACAAGCGATCTGACAGATTGTAAACAAGCCAGCAGTGGGCATTTTCATAAAACTGATTAGTAAGCAGGGCTTGCACGCAGATTGTAAATGGTAGCAGCATCTCATTTCACAAATAATGCCATGAATGTTTACAGCGGACAGCCTGGGTGATATTTTTCTGCAGCGTGCAACAGAAGTGAGTACACCCCGAGAGCAGTATCACTTAGAAGTCTAAACTCTCGGTAACTGCATTATATCTAAGCTGAGAATAAAAAAGGTTCCTTTTTTAAACAAATAAAATCAAATACTTTAGTACTATATGGAAAATCCAGGCCACAAAGAAGAATTGAATGCAGTCATAATAAATGAATATTTAATGAAAATCATGAATTTGCTTTTGAATTGTGGTTCAACAGAAATATTAAAAAAAAAAAAAAAAAGAGCATGATGGGACTCCTACACTAATATTTAGTTGAACAACCCTTTGAGCCAATCACTGCCTCAGGGTTTTCTGTAACTCTCAGTCAGACTTGTGCACCTGTTGACAGGTATTCTGGCCCACTGCTCATCAGCAAAGTGCTCTAATTTGTCTGGGTCAGTTTGTTTTTTAAATTTTTATTTTCGACTACAATTCAAAAGCAACGTCTTATTTCACTAAATTGTAATTTAGCAAATTTTTATTTATTATTACTTTTTTCAGTTTCTAGTTATTTGAGTGACTGTTGTGGATTTTGCCTTTTCTTTAATGGAAGGGGATGAACACATGTAGTTGTAAAATGACCTGTGAACGCTGTAACTCTACTACTTTTGGACCCATGTGGGCTGTGTCCATCTGCATGTCTGTATCGTGGCTCCACGCTGAAAAGAGTATCTAAAAGGAAATGAAAAATCTGATTGCAAGAATATACAAAGATGGAAAAACAGGCAGGGAGTAACTGCCAGTAACCAACTGAGTGGAAACGCAGTTGCAGCAGTAATCAGGAGGCACAGAACAAACCATCAACAGCACCACTAATCAGAGCCGCAACGGTCATCCTCCAAAAATTATGCCTCATGCTTGGTACAGGGGTTATAAATGAAAGTCAGGGTTTCTATGACAGCTCAGAGAGCGTGAAGAACACTGCATCACATGAACCTCTATGGGAGACATCCAGGACTTAACTTTGCTAAAAACTAAAAAGAAGTCTGATAAATGTTGGGAGCACAATTTTGGCTCAACTCAGACCAAGATATTTGTTTGGTGCAGACCTGGACAGAACAGTGACTGCATAGTCCTGACAGCGAAGCACGGAGGTGGCAGTATTATGGTATGGGGCTGCATAAGTGCAAAGGATGTTGGAGAGCAGACATTTACAGGTTTCACCATGAGTCATCGTGGATTTACCAAAACACTGGCTGACAATTTGGTTCTCAGTTTGCAGACGAGGAATATTCCAGCATGACAAGAATACAAAAGCTCACTGCCACAATCACACAAGAGTTTCTAAAGAAGCGAGAAAGCATGACCTGGACAAATATGCCACCTGACCTGAATAAAGCCGAGCATCTTTGGAGTTTTTAAGACAGTTAGAGCAACAGAACCTCTACAGCAAGGGGCAGCTAAAAAATCTATGAAGAATGGCAAAACATCAAAATGTGCTTTTCTTCATGCAGAGGAGGATCGAGTCTGTCATCAAAAAATGAAGACGGACATCCATAATACTGACAACAAGAAAAGATTTGAATCTCTTTACTGAAAGGTTCCTGGCTGGATTTATATTACAGTAAATGTTGAGTTGTTTTTTGTTGATTGTACATGAGAGCAAATGCAATTACTGTAAAATGCTGAGCATAAATCTGACACGTCGGAGGACGTTGTTTTGTGCAGTTGCCCTTCATTTCCTCTTTCATAGCCGGGTTGACCCGCGAATGTGTCTAAAACCTTCACGCTCGTCTTTCTCGCCCTGTCAGACACAAGCGCCGTCACCGTCCTTCCAGATCTCAGCAGTTATTACCCCGGCGAAGCTGCAACAACAAAGATCCTCGCTGTAATATCCTTAAAACACCCGGTTAAATAAGGAACACGTGACGTAGAACGGAAGCTAATAATAGAGTAACGAGGATGACAGCGAGTCGGACCATATGCGAAGCGAGATGGAGAAAAGTGTTGGTGCTGAGCCAGGCTGTGGGCTGGTCTGGTCCTGAGGGTGAGTCAGAGAGTGGGTGTCCAGCGGTCAGCAGGGCCATCGGGGCGAGGAGATGTGTGTGTGTGTGTGTGTGTGTGTGTGTGTGTGTGTGTGTGCATAAATCTGTGTGTCCTGATTTTGTTATTCCTCCAAATGTATTCAGCAAAATGCATCACAGCGCTAGAGGCTATGATTTTTTATGATTCCCTGCCAGTGTGTGTGTGTGTGTGTTGTTTTTTTTTATATTAAATTCTACGTAAGCTCCAGCCCGAGTTACTGCTGAGCAATTCGCCCACCACTGAGCTTTTCTTTCTTCCTCTGCCCCCACTCCGGTTTTATCTCTTTTTCTGCCTTCACTCGCTCTGCCTTATCTGTCCTTCTTTCTGTCCGACTCTCTCTCGCTGCCTCCTTTTCCTGCCTTTTATCTCTCTGACTTTCTCCGCCTCACTTTGTCTCTGCCTCCTCTCCAGCCTCCCTCCGTCTCTCTCTCTCCCTCTCTGAAGGTACTCGTCGCTGATGGCTCGAGAGCTCTTTTCATTCTGTCTCTGTTGGTCTCAGTTTCCATCTCAGGCAGGTCACACTCTCTTAGCCCTCGTCACAGACTGCCTACAGCTCCCAGAAACAAGCATGCTAAATGATTCCCGGCAAGAGGCCTTTGTTTGAGACGGGGATGGAGAAGAGAGAAAGAAAAATAGAGGGTTTATGTAACCGCTCAGCTGCACAATTGACTGGCTCGCTGACATGCTTTCTCCTTAAATAAACATGGACCTTTCATTTCTTACAAGACCTCTGCTGACCTTGTGGATGTTGCACAGTGGAAGAAGGAAGGTTTCACCTGCCCGCGAGTGTATACGTGTGAGGTGCATTGTGGGAGGTTTTTTTGGGGGGGTTCTTGATGTTTTAAAGATTACTGCTTTTGAAGTCTCGAAAACAATAAATGGGCAAGCTGTTAGACGCAGGATTTAAAGCCAAACTAGTGCAGAAAACAAAGACAGGCGGTCCTTTGTGCACATCAATCACACGTTAATTTCCACATTTTCACATCATCTGGAAGTAAAGCAGCTTATGGCTTCATTTTTTTGTATTTTATCTTCAGTTTCATGTTAGGAGTTGTCATCCTGTTGTGTCTTGTTTTATTATTTGATACTATTTCGTGCTTTTTTTTGTACAAATTTATTGGTTTTTGCACTCATATTTGCTGCTGCCTTCTTTTTAACTGCTCCCCGAATTTGAAATCTGCATGCCTCGCTGTGCGCAGCTCATTAAAATCATTTTTATGTGAGATAACGTGAGGTCAGAGGAGGCTGTGTAGCATCATGGCTGAATTAATGCAGCTGATAGAGGAAACAATTAATCTTATAATGACACTGACGAATGAACGGTATAATAAGGTCAGTATTGGGGCCAATGCTGCCTCGGTTTAATGGCTCGGCGCTCCCACGTTGCTTCTTGTGGTTATTATGTTATCAGAACCGATAGGAAAGACGGTCAAAACACCAAGGATATGACTCGAGTTGAAAATTAGATGTTTTCAGACGTGTGGCGGAGAAAAGACGACATCTAAATCAGAAAACTGTGCAAATAACCAACCCTGGAGTTTATGTATGATTTTGTAAACCCTGATAATCGGATGACAAATAGCTTTGCTGCAGCTGATAAACTGTGACTCACAGAAACACACAATGTCATTGGGAGTAATTTATAATTGTAAGTAATTAATGAAGTGGCTGCTGTTAAACCACATGACTCTGTAATTCTGGAGACGCACATACGGATTCTGTTGCCGTCTAATGCTGCAGGAACTTCATGAACTCAGAGGAAAGACTCCTGCAAACAGCTGGAAGCAACAAACTGGCTTAGTTTAGTGATCTAACCTGTTCCGTCATCAGTGAATGTAAATCACACACGCATTCACACACCGGTGGCGACAGAGCGTCCATGCAAGGTGCTGCCTGCCAACTTCAGGTTCAGCGTCTTGCCCAGGGACACTTCGACTGTGGGATCAAACCGCCAACCTTGCGATCAGAGGACAACCCGCCTGAGCCACAGCTGCCCGTTGAAGTGACGTACATTTCAGTTTGCAGAAGGTGTGAAATTTTTTTTTGTTTTGTGGTTTTCTGTGTGATGCTTTTGGACTGAAACCGCCAAACCGCTCAAACAACCTGAAATACGCCACTTGTGCACGACTTGCTGTCGATAAAACGGAAGCAACTATTTAAACCGAGTGTTGCGAGTGGAGCAGACACACTGAGATGCTGTAATCGTAACAGAGAGGAGTGCATGTCTGAAGGGGTTTCTCACACTTGTGCAGGATTCCATATGTAGGACAGCACTCGCCCATGTTGCACAACTCCCAAGAAAGTAAAGGCTTTACTCATCAACCAGCAATGGCTTGTGGATTCTATTTTGCTAACCATTGAATAAAAACAACTAACAAATGTCTGCTTCCCTTCCACAATGATTGGTACCCAAATCAAGCGTCTCAGCCAAAGCCAAACATTGACCAGCATCTGGCAATCGGCTGCTGCTCGTTTCCAGCAGCTCAGAGTCACTCACCGATGTTGTGTATTTTGATGTTTGGCCTGACTGTGTAGTCGGGAGAAGTCTGACTGGAGTCGTCATCCGCCTGGGAGACTGAGAGACACACCACATGTACACAAAGACAGGGAGGGAAGAGGAGGAAATAAAAAAGCAGTGGACAGAAACAGCAACAAGGGAGAGACAGACAGACAGAGAGAGAGAGAGAGAGAAACACTCCATTAAAACGACAGGACTGAGGAAAAATGTGCATTTTAGGCACCATTAAATTGTGTACAGTTATAGCAGGACATAGCGTGGGGGCCCCCGCTGCAGGAAATTGTGAATCCAGACTCCCCATCCGAAGATTAAAAGCATTTGGAAGTGGTGGACAGAAATTATTATTACATTTACTGTTCGTCTAGACATGGAATTACATTCAGCTCGCACTGCCAAATTATCCGTGAATGAACGATGTGTGGGTTCCTCGATGTGTATACGTCTCTGTGTGTTTTTATTTTGTGTTTCTTTTTTTTTCTTTTTTTGCTAAATATGTGACTGTGATGCTTAGTTAAGAGGATGAAACAGCATTAACAGAGAATGCGCGCAGAAGCAATCAATTTGCAGCTCGTCGCAGATGCAAAGCAGAAATATTTCTTATCCGAAAGTCTTGCAGGGGTTAAAGTGGGAGACACGCAGAGAGCGAGAGAGAATGAAAGCAGGGCAGCAGAGAGGTTTTGATAGCAAGCTGTTAAAATGACCTTGCTAAGCAAAGGTTGTGGATTGTAAACTAAATGCACCCACATACACACACACACACACAAATCCACACGTTATAAAAATTTACTACCATGTGCAGACACACACACACACGACTCCTACACTTTAAACCCACGCAAACACACACACACAAGCAGAAGCAAATGCAGGCGTGGTAGACACATCAATAGATTAGCAGTGACACTGGGATGGGGGGGAGGGTGTTAAGGTGATGTGTACACAGGGGCTGACACTGGCCTGAGTGTGGGATGTATTAGTGCTGACAAGGTTAGAGGAGAGAGGGAGGCTTTCAGCACTGGGCTGCCTGATCAAAGGCCTGCAGGGGAGAGAGCAGGCTAGCAGGGTAAAAATAACACACACACTATACAGAGCAGCAGGCTTCAGAGAGCAAGAAAGAGATAGACAGGGAGGGAGAAGGAGGGAGGGTGGTCAAGAGAGGGAGAGGAGGGCAGAGGGAGCTGGATCTTGCAGCTGAATCAATTCTTTTTTTTTTTTTTGCATCTTTTGTACGCCTTCACGAGAGCATGTCATTCACAGAGAGAGATAGAGCATTACTGTAATAGCACTGAGAAGGAGAATAACATTAAGCCATCACTCTCAAAGCGCTGCTTCCAGGGAAAAGACGCCATCATCAAAACCCTCTGCCAAGACAGCACGAGGCAGAAAAGCCTCTCTGTAAGACGAGAATGTCAGATCTTAGTTTTTCCCTTCTTTCTTTCTCTCTCTGTCTGTTTCTCTCTGCGCCTCTTTGTCTCCGTTTCTCTGAGTGTTTGCGAAAGAGATCGGAGGAGAGTGGAAATAAAGTGACACCGAGAGAGCGAGGAAGCGGCGTAGAAATGAGTGGATGCGACGCGGCGAGCCGAGGCGGGAGTCGTCGGGTCTCACCAGTGGAGCAGCAGACGAAGACCCTCAGTCTCAGGCAGCTGTGGCCGTGGTGGTGGGTGGGGGTGGCTGCAACACAGAGCAAACACACACAACACGTCAACCTTGTGCCCTCTGCAGGCCGCAGCGCCCGCAACAACTGCAGCGCTGCAACCGAGCAGCCCGCCTGTCCTCAGCCGAACCTCCAGAATCAATTAGGAACACCCACACGCTGTCAATACATGTGGGTGACAGCAGCTGCGGAGAAAGCTCCTCATTATAATCTCACATCAAAATATTGGCTGTGCAGCACCCTCAAGCCTTCCTGCTATCCATCACAGCGCTATCCGGCCTGACTCACAGATGTAGTAGTACTCCTGGCCCACGTTGAACTCGTAGCCCAGCGAGAAGGCGCTGTAGCGCTGGAACTTCTCTGAGAACTTGATGGGAGCGTGGGGCGCGTGGGGCCGGTTGCACTCCCAGCGCTTGAAGCCCAGCTGGGGGTCGCAGGTGCGGTAGCCGCGGTAGCTGACCATGTAGAGGATGTACTGCTCGGCTATGACGCGCTCCAGCGTCCCCCGCTGGCTGGTGTTGTAGTGCGGGCAGTAGATGTCCAGGTAGTCGTTGACGCTGACTTGCACCGTGTATCCCTCCCGTCGAAGCCTGAATTAAAGAAACACAGACAGGAAGAGAGATCAGAGAAGTGGCTTGTTGCCATCGTGAGGTTGCCAAGCAACCAGACTCCCAGAAATCACTTGTGTTAGTCAAAAAGCACATAGTTTCCTGGAAAACTTGTTGTTTTGTGCTTGTAGGTGGAGACTGGCATCACGCTGGTGTCAATGTTCCCGTTTTATTTTGAGCAAGAAACACATTCCCCAAAAAAACGCCAAAGTACTTGTTTAACTTCTCGCTTGTCTTTAAGTGTTGTGCAACACACCAACTCTAACCAAATCATGACAAAACCCATCACAGGCTGGGGAAGCACGTGGAAACTCACATAAAGCAGAGAAAAAAACCCAAATCTTACAGTCGAGAAGTTAATTTTCTTCCAACAATTTCAGCACTAAAGTCAACACAAGGACAGTTAAAGTCTTTTCTTTAAAACCTTTTCTTCCTCAAGAACTGAGCTATTACATCTTTCTCCTCCCTCTGCATATGAAAAAACACGCTTTCCCGCTAAATGCCTCGTGGCAAGAGCTGAGGACCGTGCTGAGAATGATAATCTGCGTTCCCGTCTTTCCCCCACCCCTGAGCCAGCTGCAGGCCGGGTCACTGAGGTGGAAGGATGGATCCCGGTGCATGTTCGGGCCGCAGGGGAAGAGGTCCGCACACGGGACGCATCGTGGGCCGAGCTCTCCTGGAAAAGCCGCTCTGAGGTCGAGCACATGTACGTGTGTGATGTACATGATGGCACAGTAACCCTCCAGCTAGAAAATTTAAAAAAAAAAAAAAACCTCCTTACTGTGCAACTGAGGGGATGATGTGATATAATTCCACATACAGCCGCCATGCTGGCATCCTCACTGTTTATAATACTAAGTATACTTATTATGTAAATTATACAATCTGTAATTAGACAAAGTAGAAGTCATTAGAAGGGCTCCTGCAGGTGAGCTGATGAGGTGGGAATTGTCCTCGGCTGCGGTGATTTGTAACCCCGCGCCTGTAACGACTCGCTGGCACCATTAGGTGGAGGTATTGTGCTGCTGTACGTCCTCCAACTCTTCTCCTCTGCACCCTTTTTTTTTCTTCTTCCCCCTACATATTATTCGCAACACACATACAAAAAAAGACACTTTCACACACTCGTAACCATCTTTCACTGTGCATACATCGTGCCAGCACACACACACACACACACACATAAAGGTGTTCACGCAAACAAGTTACTGGGTCAGGCCTCCAGAGAGGTTATTATTAAATTACAAAACGAAGATCAGAAATGTCCTAACGCCACCCCTCTCTCTCTCTGTCCTGCTATCTTTCTCACTGTGGTGATACATTTTTTTGTTTCTAGATCTTCTCCTCTGCTCTGATCTTCTTCTTTTTTTCATTTCCATCCTTTCTATTCATTTACACACACGCTGAGGCAGATGAATATCAATTCTCTTAACCAGTGTTCTTTTCGGGGGCCATCAATCTTATCGGTGCTTTCTATCCCCGCTGCTCAGATGTGAGCTGACAGACTTTTGTCTTGCAGTGTTGCGGGAAGAGACAACACAGCTATGCTTCAAAGGGACTATATTTAGAGAGGGGGGTTGGTGGTGGTGGTGGTGGTGAGGTTGAGATGGGAATGGGGGGGAAGAGGGGTAGAAGATAGATAAAGAGGTACAATGGGTGCGGGGTAGAGAGTGAGAGTGGTGGATAGACATAAGATGAAAAGTGCGAGATAGAGGCTGTGCTGAATATGAAAATGCGCGTCGAGGAGAATCCTCGGATGCAGGCGGCGTGTAAAAAAAAAAGTCAGGGAGAGTTGCAGTCATTGAGAAAATAAGTGAGAGGGCAGGAGGAGCTGAATGCAAGGAAGCAAGAAGGTGTCTGTGTTTGAGCACTAAATAGTATTTATGGATGAAAGGCTGCTGAGTTCTACTGAGACAGTGCATTTGTACAGAGAGGCCTCTGGAACGGACAGTAACGTCTTATTTGGTGCATCCATGTGGGTAGAAACTGGAGATGAATCCAGAGCTGCCTCGTTATTAATCACTTCTAGATGTATCCGCTGATCGTTCTATTAAACGGCAGCGAAAAGTTGACATTTTCAATTTTTTAAAGGGGACGTTTATTCTATTTCTTGGTGTATAATTCAAACAATTCTTGCCATTTCGCTTTCAAAACAGTCGCTAATGTATTTTCCGGTCCCTTAAACTAATGGTTTGTGCTCTAAACGGAGACACAGTCCTGTTACTTTACTGTTTACTGTTTTGGTTATCACTTCAGCCTGATCAGTCGGAGCTGCACAGCAGGAGGACCATTTGTTTCAAACACAGTCAGCAACAGTGGAGGCGCGAGAAGAAAAGGAGGAGGAGGAGGACGAGGAGGAGGAGGAGGAGGTGAGGTGGGGCTAGAGGAGGAAAAACAGGAGCCTAAAAGGGTGGAGTGAGAAGAAGTGGCTGGCTGGGTGAGAGGAGGCGGGGAGTCCCTCTAGGTGTACGCCGTTATATAAGCAGTCCACTTAGTGGCACAAGACAACAAGGTTGCGGGGCAGAGAGGAATGGAGGAGGAAGAAGAAGAGGAGGAGGAGGAGGAGAAACAGAGGGAGGGGGTGAGAACAGATTTAATAACTTAAGGTGGAGGGGAGGAAGATGCACTGAGTGATGACAACAAAAGGCACAGAAAAGGGGAGGCAGAGGCCCAGACGGAGACACAGCGCTCCCCGGGGACGAACATATATGTGGTAAAAGTGTATAAAAAAAGAATGATGGCTCTCATTCGCGCGTTGTCTCTCTCTCTCTTTTTCTTTTTTTTCTTCTCTGCAGCCCCGCTCCCTCCATCCAACCCTCTTTCCGCTGTGCATTGTCTCCGTGGCGGGTTTTTTGCTGTCTCATCATCATTTTCCCTATGAGTGGGAGTGCACAGCTAGTTAGTAAAGGCTGCACAAGCTGGTGAAGACTGCCAGGGGAGGAAGATAGCAAGGGAGAGAGACAGAGAGAGAAAAAGGGAGAGCAAAAAGAACAAGCAAGTAAGAATGAGACAAAGATAGAAGCGCTGCACCTTTCACATCTGCGCTAAAGAGGGTCTTTGGAGAATACTGCCGGTAATAAATAACAATGGGAAGGTATTGCACTACAGAGGGAGACACCTGAAGACGCGCAGTGGACAGAACGTCTACAGAAAATCTATAAAAATAAAACAGGAATTCATCATAAGGAGTCGTTTGTAGTTTGGGCCACTGAGGGAGTACTGATTACAGCATCACGTCAGGTACGATTGACTTCACGGGATGTTTCGTCTGAACAGAAGGGTGACGCCAGTGTTTTCTCTCTGTGAGTCCAGATGTCTTTAACTTTAACGAAAGAGGAGAAATGCACCTCCCAGTGATTCCACAATTATCTGCGTGTGCATGTTGTGTGTTCCTGACAACGGCAGCCACAAGTGGGTCTGAGTCATCTGGTTCTGCCGTAGCATGCGTGTGATCTGTGCAGCTGGACTCCTGCAGAGCTGTGTGGCCGCCGAGCCTGGATGGTTTAGGAAAGTCCTCCAGATTGCAGGTTCCCATCCTTGTGAAAATTCAAGGGTCAGAATCGAAACTGCAATTTGAACCAACTGCAATTAAGGGTACACGAGGTGTGGCTGGTCAATAAAAGACGAATGCTGGAACTCTATTTCATCTACTTCAGGCAGACTGAAGCTTTCAGTTTGCCAGCTGATTGCACTATTAGACACCAACAAAGTGCAATATCACAGTCTACCTCGCTGCTACACAAATGTTTAGTGCTAAGCATAACTAATTTTGTCTTTCTACTCTAACGTTTATATATTTCTTTTCTTACTACGCTTATGTTGCTATGGTGATGGCGGCACACATAGACGCAGCGCCCCTTTCAGGAGACAACGGAAGTGAATGTTTTGAGTGTCTTGTCTATCCCAGACGTTTATTCTGCAAATCTTACAGCCGAGAGACTTTGCTGGGCATCAGGACAGTGAGCGGCGCTGGAATTGCGTCGATCGGTTGTGATGTGGACATACTACACCAACACGGAGTCCGATCGGAGACTACAGCGGCAGTTTCCCGAGAGAGAAGGAAGTGTACACGGTACAAACGTAAACAAAGGAGGAGGAAGAGAGCTGAGATCCATGCTAGGCTAAAGGCTAACCCTCATGGCTCCATGACAGCATCCCAGACGGACATCCAGCTGGAGGGGATGCAGACAGACAGACAGACAGCTCTGGACAGCATCTGCAGCTTCACCATCGTCACACCATCGTGTGTGTCCTTGTGTCCCTGAAGACCTACCAGGACCTGAAGAGGTTCACCATGTTCAATGAATGGCGGCGCGCATGGACGCAGCGCCCCCTTCAGGAGACAGTGAGAGTGAACGTTTAGTGTCTTTGCAAAACTTGCTGGTTGAAGGATCCTGAAGAAACGCTCTCTCATCTTGCCTGTACGACTGTGTATGTACAGCAAAATGACAATAAACCTGATCTGATATTGCTGTATTTTTACTTATATTTTGCTCTTGTTTTATTGTACTTCTTATTTATTAGGCTTTTTCTTTTTAAAAAAAAGTGCTAATTTCGTACCACAAACCTGTGAACGTGAGCTGGCATGACAAATAAAGTTGCTTGAATCCTTGATCACTACTGTGTGATTCAGGCATGTGGCTTTGACTGCCATAAGCCTAATCTCTTTATTTATTAGCCACACCTTGCACATTTGTCTGATCCACGCTTGAGACTGTTGTGTCAGTGTCCTTCTCGTGTGACAGTCAGCGTTTGATGTGTGATAATGCTCCATCACGTCTCAAATCGCAGAAAATCTGTCAGAAATTTGATCTTTTCCTTAAATCCTTCGGCCCTATTTTCTACTCATACAAAAGATGCAACATGTACTGTAGCGTTGAGGGATTTGGAGTTGTTTTAATAGAGCTGGCAGCCGAGTTGAGTTAAATAATATAAAATTCCTTTTTCAATGAGTCACGGATTACAGTTTTCAAGTAACTTGCCCAACACTGTTTCTAAGTAACAAAAATGAGGAAAAAAATTTATTTCCCTCGCTTTCCACATGAGTGGTATCAATCACTTTCTGTTTTGCTTTACTGAGCTTAAAACCGCAACAGATCCAGGTCCTCTGTCATTTTCTCTTTCTGTATAATCACTTTTGCCAGATTGCATCAAAGGAGGGGAAAACAGAGGCACGAGCACGGCAGACTTTCCAGCGAAAATAATACCGGTGCAAGTGTATTTGTTTATTTTTATTTTTTTTTTGTTGGCGTCTCCTGACATGAAGGGATATGAAAAGTCTGAACCCGCCGAGGTATTCTTCACAGTCACAGAAGTTAGCGCTGTTTGTTCTGCTGCAGGTTCGTCCTACATTACCGCCAGAGGCTCTAACTGTTTTCAAAAATCCATTAAAAACAGCTGGAAGAGACAAGTTGTTGCTTTTGACAAACGCAGTGCAACCTTGCAGCAGAAAAGACAGTAATAGCTTCTGACTACAGAACGAAGCACTTGTGGTTTTCATTGGTATTAACGCTGATAGCTGCTGCAGAGAATAAAATTACGCCATTATTACGCTTCTCAAATGCACACTTTAGCAACTGTTAGAGGCTCACGTTTATGGGATAACACCAATGTTACACGAATGCAGGTTTTACAGCAAATTGCGTCCATCACTCTTCATAGTTTTCATATCATATTGGGCCAGGTTTTCTTGCTTGATGTGCTTGTACATCTAAATCGAGTTTTTCTGTGTCAGAAATAGCACAGAAGCGTCGGGATGATTTAACCTACAGAGCTGATTTTTTGCAGAGATGCCCGCACTCTGCACACTGACGCTAACCAATCTATATCTCATTAACAGTAACACAGGTGTCTGCCTCGTTTGTCATTATTGGTTTCCAATATGGCTGCCATGAAAAATTAGTTAATGGAAACTTTTTTTTTGTGTAAAGTAATTATGCACACTCCTGCGCTTGCTGTATATCCTCCACGGCGTTTGTGAAGCTTCCCTCGGTAAAGATGAGGTCAGCGTCATCGATGACCTTAAACACACGCTCTCTGGGGTAATCAGCGTCAGCCTCGTCGGGAGGATAAACTACCGATGCACGAAATGGCGTGACTTAAAATGCCATTCACCGATTGTCTGTTTACCACCAACAAGACGCCTCCAATCAAGTCCCTCGGCGGCGACGAGCTCGACTCGGCTGTTTTTCTCTGTACCTCAGCACCAAAACTCATTACTCGTGCACGTGCAAATGACAACCGTCAGAGCACACACACACACACACATACACGCACAAGCTATATCTCCTGTGAGTCGTCACTGATTGAGTTAACGCCGCAATTAACGGCCCGGTTTACAATGTTTCGATCCAAAATGGAGGATTGCAAGAGAAACAAGTGCTGAGCCAGTTGGAGGGAAGAGGCAGACGCTGCAACTCTCCTCTATTACTACGAGACCACAGGGAGTCATCCTCCAGGTTTCCTCCACAACCTCTGTCCACTCCTGGTCTGGGGGAAATTGAGCAACATTACCTTTTCATATTTACCCATTCCTCTACAAACCTCCCCGCAGTAATTCCCCAGTCTCCCACCTTCTTTGCTTGGCTCATTTTAAAAAGCTCTGCCACTTTTCTTTTCCTTCGCCTTTGGAAAGTTTTATGTTGTGAACGCTCAGCAATAAATGTTTAACATTCACGGCAAGGATCTGCGCCGCACACGCGCGCTGACCCCACTTACAGCAGCGTACAGTTGTGTTAAGTAATTACAAGCCTTGCTCAAGGACACCTTGACAGAAATTACCTTTTTTAAACCAATCACATTAACAGCAGCTTATTGATTTACAACCAATCACACGTCAGCCTTTCTGTTTGTTGACCGACCTCGGCGTGTTGTCTGCTGTTTACTTAAAGCTTTACCCCAAACGAGCTTCAATCTGGAAGAAAAAAGCGTGATGTTTTCTCAATAAATCACTCGTCATTATATCCACAATCCATCATAAACTGTTCGGAGACGCTCTCCGCTGTGCTGCCGAGAAACGCTGAAATGCCAAAGCTTTCAAACGAATTAATCATTCGGGTAATTAATACATTTGTGTTGATGTTGCCCGGTCGTGACATTTCCACTGCACGCCAACAACAATGAGGTGAAACAACTTCATAACACTCGAGACAGCGCCGCCGTAGTTTGACCACACTGAAAGTTATGGATTTCAGCTTTAAAGTGATATTTTATTGATCTCCTGTAAGTGAAATCTATTTGCTTCCCTTCCTAAGTGAGGTTGGAGGGGGGTCACAGTGCAGCATCAGCTAAAGAACTGCATTCAGTGGAGCTGATTCTTGCCGACACAGAGGTTAAGAAATAGATCTTTAAGTTAAGTTAAAGGATGGTCTCTCTGCTCGCTGCTACATCCTGCGAGTTCAGTCGTTTGGTGTCCCGGTCGAGCCGAGTCTTGCTCCGGGCGTGCCTTTTGCAAAATAGGTGGAGTATTAGCCAATTTAGCAAAAGGCACATGCAGTTATGAGAAGGACACGCTGGCAGCAACCCTGGATTTAGTCAAAAATAGTAACACCAGCAACTAACTACACTGAAAATGTAAAGTTTTCCAAAGTTTTTTACTGTATTATTTTGAGAGGAGGGGCTGCACGGTGACCCGGTGGTTTACATCGTTGCCTCGCAGCTAGAAGGTCGCCGGTTCGCGTCCTGGTGAGGACACCCAGGATAAGGAGTCTCCATGTTCTCCCCGTGCAGCGTGGGTTCTCTCCGGGTTCTCCGGCTTCCTCCCACAGTCCAGAAACATTTTGCGGTTAATTGGTGATTGTACATTGTCCATAGGTGTGAATGTGAGTGTGCTTGGTTGTCTGTCTCTAAGTGTAGCCCTGTGATAGACTGGTTACCTGTCCAGGTGAATCGCCTTCACCCTGAGTCAGCTGGGATAGACTCCAGCCCCCCATGACCCCTTGTGAGGATGAAGGTGTACAGATGATGGATGGATGGATTTTGAGGGGACACCATTGCTGGATCCTGGGCTGAGTGCCTCCCAACATGACTGCAATTGCTTTAAATAAATGCAAACGAGCTCCTGTTGCAGGACGTTAGCGCGGTGCAGCCAGACCTTTACATTCTACTTGCAAAGTGAGACTACATCCAAACCAGTGGAGGAGATGAGCTAAGACACTAAAAGGCTTCTAGTCTGGGTTCAGGATCCTCCAAAGAGTTCACAAGATGACAAACATAAGAGCAGTTTAGAAAATAAAACATTCAATGATACAAATGCTTCTCCCCTCAGTTGTTTTTTATGAATAAGTAATGAATCCTTTCGTCTAGGAATCATCAGAAAATGGTAAGAAATCCTTAATCCCTGTGGGACAGTCTTCAAATTGCTAGCTTTGCCCAAAACCCCCCAAAATATTCAAATTATTACAGAGAAAGACAGAGAAAAGGAACAAATCCTCACACTTCAGTTGCTGGAGGCTGCGGCTGGTTGGTATTAGCGCTTGATAAATTTATTTAACACCTAACTGACAAATTATTTTGTCCGTTTCGACTAATTGCACGACTGTGATACACAAAAAATGCATTCGTCATTAATGTATGCTCAAAACTGTTTTTCTTCTGAAGCATTCCTGCATAATTTTCCCTCTCCGGGCCTCAAAAAAATGGCTCAATTAAAATAATACTAAAAGTCACCCTTTTCACTACACTCTAGGTGTGCACACCGACCTAAAACGCTGGTGGACGGCGGAAGCAAAGGCCGTTCGGTGTTTGCTAGCCAGCTCGCTGGGCATACTTGTTTGAATTGTAGCACAGAGGGGAGCAAAACTGATCATGATCAACATAATAATGCCATTTTCCACCCGCTCCAACCTCTGATTAAATCACTTGCAAAGCATTATGGGTCGCTGCCAGCTCGTTCTGGGGAAATATGAACAGGCATACATTTCATTGATTAATCTATGTGGCTTAAGCTGCTCTTTACTTTCTCGCCATCCACTGAGGAAGTTTAAATATCAAACAGAAATATGGATGACATGGTTGAATATTAAACTGTGGCTCTCATCCAGCTAGACTCTGAATAAAATAAATTTAACAGAGGCAAGTAGAGGCATCTT
This sequence comes from Stegastes partitus, assembly GCF_000690725.1. Taxonomy (NCBI): domain Eukaryota; kingdom Metazoa; phylum Chordata; class Actinopteri; family Pomacentridae; genus Stegastes; species Stegastes partitus. The sequence goes on along the minus strand of NW_007578060.1, from coordinate 414,632 downwards.
TTCTTAGCTTTCATTACACTGTAATGTTTCCAAGCACCACTTGGGAACGTTTTTCTTTTTTTTTCTTTTTGCTGGCTGTAATAGGCCCCTGGGCTTTGGGCTCTGCATCGGTGTGGCAACGCACACTGGCAGCAATGTGGACTCTTTAGTGACCACTCAAATCCAGCAATTAAACTCCCCAATGCTAATGACTAGATTTTAGTTTAACACAACTGGGATTTAAAATGAAAAATCTGTGGTGTAGTGTTCGTGTGGTCCAAAAAAAAATCTGCTCATGAAATTTTAATTGCAGAATGAACACACAAATAGAAGCAGCGAAACGGAGGAAGAAAATGGGATTCCCTCCTCTCCTAATGACGGAAAGTAGAAAACCTTCAAAGGTATCACAAGCGGACGCCGGCCCACAGTCACAGGCAGCCTTGAAAAGTAATCCATCCCGCTGAATCCTCGGTGTGATTATATCCTGCGACACGCCGCGATAACAAGGGTCCATCTCTCTCAAGGTGAGGCTCTAATTGTACCTCACTATTAAAGGCTTGATCGCCCACATCTGCTCTCTCTGTGAGCTCGCTGCTCTCTCGCTGTCTCACGGCTCAGCCCCCCTCTCGCTCACTATTTATCTGCTCCTGCTTTGCAGAACGGTGTCGTCAGATCGTGAAAGGAAAGCACATCTCGCTCTCCTCTCAGCTTCAGCTGATGAAGCTTGTGCTCCTGCAAGTGCTCCCACATTCATGCATGGACATCATGAACTGTACCCAACCTGTGAAAAACAACTCTGTGTGTGTGTTGATGGATGTGCAGGTAGCGGTTTGGTATCAGTGCAACATGTTCTCATGTCACTTGCATGCAAATTAGAACAGTTTGGAGTCTTATGACCCCTCATAAACTTTTAAAATGAGAAAGAATGTCAGATTTTCTACTTTCCAACAGTCCTTTAACCCGTCATCTGTCATTCATGCGGAAAAGGGTTCCGAATCTAAGCTTTAATTTGTGATGTCTCATCATAATAATCTTATTGTCCGTGTCCTCATTTAAAACAAATTGCCAAAAGTGAACTATTTGCACGAGAGACATGCAAAAAACGTTGCACCAGATGTGACCTACAAGTGATTTCAGGGACTGTTTGGTAGACAGCGTTTACACAGAGCAGACAGGATGTCCGATACTGGCTTCTTTTTTTTTTTTGCCAATATCCAATATACTGATATTGTCACCATTTTTCCAGTGTTGATAACATCTGTGGGCTGCACATGTTGACTACAGTTTGTTTTTTTCTGCAAGATAGCTTTGCATTTATTGTGATTTATGACACTCCAGCTTTGTTAAACTGCATTTTCTGAGTTCTCTCTACGTCTACCCATGGCTGTACTGTTTCAATAGAGGTGCATGATTTTATAATGCAGTTAAAAATGAGCCAACAGGAGTAAAAATGTAAGAGTAAAAGAAAAAAAAACGCCAGGTTCAAATGGTTAAATGGCATCCAATAGTTTTTTTCCCCTCTTGTACATTATGTGAGTGTTTCAGTGTCATTGGTTGCTTTGGCCTTGGCTAGACTTATAGATACCAAGATGGACAGACAAACCAAACCCACTACTGCAGTGAGAAATGAGCCCACAGTGATTAAAAATCTGACAGGAGCAAAAAAAACCCCAAAACACTACTTCAAGGGTTTAGGAGGCAGTGTAGTAAATGCATACATCCAGAAATCTCAAGAAAAAAAAACCCAATGACAACTCTGGCTATGGGTCTGATTCATTTAGCGGAGGACGGATGGAGAAGATGGACCAACCTGGTGCTGCTTTTTTAAATCGAAAAATAAACCGAGAGGTGGCACGTGGCCTACCAGGAGGGATTACTGTTTGGTGGCCAGACAACGAGGAGCCTTGATGAGTTGATTATGTGCGTGGACGCTTGAATGTACGATGATTTTATGATTACGTCCTTTCACGAACCCGTTCCAAACTAAATCAATCACACGGACAAAACAGTAATTATTCACAGGAGAATAAATCAAGGCCACTTCTTCTAAACTCCTTTTAAAAACAGGACACACATGTCATTACAAGTCTTCATTATTAGTACATTCTGTCGCCTCTTTGTTATTCTGCTAAACATTTGGGAAGAACGTTCACCTAATGGACCGTCTGACCTGCAAATCAGGCAGTGAAACTGTGCAAAAATGAGATAAAGTGATGAAAGTATACCGTGCAGAGAAAAATCCCAGAATCAAGGTCACAGTCGGCTCTGACTCACGTATTCTTGGGGTAGTTGAAATGACAATCAACATCCACAATCAATTTCTTTTCAGCTGGAATTCATTCATCTCTGAGCCGCAGCTAGTCCGTCTAACCGCAGCGGAGAAAAGACCGCTTGAGATCTTTGAGCAGAGGCATCGGGACATTGCAGAATTCAAACCCCGACGTGGACGTCTCCAGTTATAAAACCAACATATTCACTGTGAGAAGAGGCCAATTTCAAGGCTTGTCTTTTTTCTTTCCTTTCACATGCTGCCACTTAAACGTAAAGGGTGTTGACCTGGGAGAGACAGCGAGTCAGGCCGGGAGACAGAACGTGAGATAGCGAAGGAGCTGTGACACACAATAGAAGCTCTCATCAAGATGAATTCTCCACAGTGCACAGCCTCAGCGAGGGTGCCAGGCAGCTCCCGCCGGCCCACGTGGCCGCGTCCAAAAACAAAGTGCTTATCTTGCCAATCTCCAACTGTCTGACCACTGAGAGCGGAGAGGCCACACCGGAGAGAGAGAGGCCGACACGTCAGCATTCACATACAGCAAATTAGACATCTGAGCCAACGCGGTGGTAACGGCGAGCGTAAAATAACCACAACAAAATGGAGATAAAGTCCACAGACGGGCTCACGAGGCAACAGTGCCACTTACATTATCTGTACAAAGTGCCGTATGCAAGCTTTGAAGTAGGGGCTCGGCTGCTCTCACAGGAAGTCGACCACAGTAGGGTGTTCGTTTTCAAAAAAAAAAAAACCCTCAGTCTTTAAGCTCCTACTCTGGGCTGCCACATATATTCCTCTCTCAGCCGGCACAAAAGAGAGGAAAGAGAACAAAGAGAAAGAAAGCAGGAGAGGGGGAAGAGGTGGAAAGGAAGAAAGAAAGATGAAGGAAAGTAGTTCTGGGTCAGATTTAGACTGGACCATATTCAGACAGCGCCAACCCTAATGGATGCCAAGCAGAATAATCTGCTCTTTTATCTCCGAGCCATGGCAACTGCAGGGTTTCATGTAGGTACGCAGCCCCCCCGAAGACCACCAAACACACAAACACACACACTTTTAAAACTATAAAAGAAACCTCAAAGCAGTATGAACACACTCCCCGATCACTGAGCTTAAATACAATCAACTTTCACATTTTTCTGCAGATAAGCACCCTCACGTTATGTTTTTTTTTTTTCTTCTAGCTTGTGATATCCCCCAAATACGCCAAACCTACAGGACCACAAATGCACAAACACTTCCTAGCAGGCCGGCCATAAATAATTCACCCATTTTCTTAAAATAACCCATCACCCTTTTAAAATATATCCTCTTTTCTTTGTGCAAACAACCCTCCAGCTTGCACAGCGGAGTGGTCATGGAGTAATTATTTACACGTTCCACCAGAGAGCACTGATAAGAGCCGGTGTAGGAGGAGAGAGAGCGACTGTAAGGGAGGGAGAGACGGGTGAGGATGAGGAGAGTCTGCTCAGGTAGCATGTCAATCTGTGGCCCATTAGCAGGTGATGCCAGGCAGGCATGCTCAAAGCAGCTCCCGAGGTACGACAGACCTTTCTCTTCTGAATAATTGACTGGCTGCAGCCCACGTTTTCTCGCTTCCTCTCCATCTCCTCACCTGCACGCTTCCCCTCCTTCGATTGTTCTTCCTCCCATCTCGGCGACTCTTGTGTTTTCCTTGCCTCCCCACCATCACTCCGCATCTCCGAAGGCTATGAATTGCGAAGGTTGCTGGTACATATAGGCTACTTATGTAACCGAGGACATAAAGAAAAAGGTGCATTCTGATTCGCGGCGTCCTGGGAGAGGCAGCGCATCTCTCAGCGTGTTTACTTCTCCAGGACAGTTTCTAACACCGCAGCTGCTGCTGCTCAGAAATGCATGCAGATAGTGACAGGAGAGGGAGACTGGGAGCACTGGGAGCAGCCGGCTGAAATGCTACATGTTTGTACTGTTTTCTGTTTAAACACTTCCAATAGATTGAGAGAAGATTCGAGTGGACAGAGCCTTGAATACTGAGCAGGCTCAGATGAGGCTTCACAGATGCAGACCTGGAACCCAGTGAGGGATGGCAGAGGATGGGAGGGGGATTGTTAGGCCACACAATGACACTCAATGAAATCCACCTGCTCTCTCAATAGCCACAATATCTGCCTCTGAAAATGGAAAGGCCCTTTCTGGAACAACTTTGTGATGGGGCACAATACATTATCTTGAGAAATCAAATCAAATCCAAACGCCCCCCTGCCTCCCTTCCATGTGCAGCGCAGCATCTGGCTGGGGCCATTAATGAATGCCGCCTAATGCCATCTCCTAATGGAATTGCCTTGTCTTGGAGTTCACTGCTGTGACACTGGCTCAGCAGTGGCAAGAAAAGATTACTAGAAAGATTAAAAGACAGAATAAACCAGAGGCTGTGCATGACAGGCAGCCAGGCCCCAAGATCACACATTAGATAATTGGTGCAAAAAAAGAAAGAAAAAAATCCCCCCATCTCTGTCTGCGCTCTGTTTTCTGCTGGGGTTTGGAAATGGTGGGCAGCAGATCCCCGCCTGGCGTGCTGTCACACCTCCACAGTGAAAACTGTTTGAAGAGGCTGGAACAAAGCCTATGTGCTGCATGTTATGTCTGTGTGAAAATGTTGCCTTTGTGGGCCTGGTGATGAGCCTAAATCCAATGGCATAGCTAGCAGTTCTTCACGCAGCTGGTTAGATTTGGGACCGACGGCGTGTCGATCTTACTGACATACACAGGCAAGCACAAATCCACAAAAAGAACAAGCACACACACACACACACACATATACACACACTGTCTTCCTTGCTCCAAAACAAACACCCTTTCACTCCACTACACATGCGAGCTTTATCTCCCCCTCTTATTGTGCCAGCGCATCTTTTTCCTCCTGTATGTTTTTTTTATTTTTTTCCCCCCACTTTGCTTCGCTCTACACTATCTTTCTATCTATCTACAATGTGTAGTTATCTCTCCTTCCATCTCTTCCCCTCTCAGAGCGGCCCAGCAATGGGCTTGTGCCCTTTCATAATTCATGGAGTTGTTCTTATGGCTCAGGCAGCCATGTCGGATGTGAATCTGTGCGCCTCAAAGGCTCACTCAGCCTCCAACCGCCTCAGCCAGGAGGGTTACCGCTCGAGCTGCGGTGTTCAGGTATCACGCAGGAGTAAATCAACACGCTCAATCACACCTGTATCGGTCGGCACATGCGAGGCTTTTGTTGAAACCTCTGCAGGCCATGTTGGGCTTTTCTGCTGCAAGGATTAGGCTCGGTCAAAAAAAATGTAGTTATTATCATTCATCAAATCTCATTAAATGATGAGCTGAATGATTTCATTGTGCAACTATTCTACAAATTTGGCGTCACAATTCTAAGCAGATAGTGATTAAACACATCCAGTTAGCTTATTTTATTTGTGTTTTTAAATGCATTTGCCAGAATGTGAAATAAATCTGATTGGTAAAAATGCATAAACCTCTTTTCCTTCTCTTTTTTTTTTTAATCCACCGGGGGCAACATAACAAGCAGTAAATACAACAGTGACATATTATCACCTCAGAAATTGTTGTGGCAAATTGCTTATTTGCACATTGAGCAGATACAGAGCAACGGCAGCGATCGTTTGAAGTTGTGTTTTCTGCTCACCTGATGAATTCGCTTTCATTTAACTTCGCCAGCCCCTCAGGGAAATACCTGCTTGTTTAGCCGCCGAATGTTCTCAGCGGCTAACGTTTGCCGAGATCACTGGGAGCGAATCAAACGTTCGTAAAACTGATTAGCAGAAAAGATGCTAAAAAGCCCTGTAGCAATGAGTCCGGTGATAATTTCTTAATTCCTGCCTCGAGGTTCCACGTTATACTTAGCAATGGATCCGTCGCTAAAATACGAAGCGGAGCAGCTTTAATACTCATTTCAACTACATCACTCAAATTTTTACACGTCCACATGCAGGCACAGATTTCAAATAACGACACAACGCGACAAGTTCAGCGTCTTCTTGATGTCACATGGCAGATGTCGCCGGTCAGTTGACTGGAAGCCGAACGGACGCTGCAGGCCGTTTGGTTGCCACCGAGCAAATCTGTGGGTAAAACGTTCCATGTGGCAACGGAAAACAAAGGATGACAGTCTCTGCTGAAACAGGCAGCTGAATTTGTGGGTGTACTATATGCACAAAAACACACACACAGATAAGCACACATATTTGCCTGCGTACAATCCCGTTAAACACACAGGCACCTCCGCCGTTAAGCGCTCACAGCTGGGCTTTTCTTTCCCCAACACGCCCGGCCCAGATGAGTGACAGCTTTATGGACGCGTTCTGAACACAAAAACACACAAGCACATACATTAAACTCACACACACACACACACACACACACACACACACAGAGAGTTTCCACACCAGCAGAATGAAAAGGAGACTCGTTAGCCACTTTAATCAATGTTAATCACTGCAGACTCGCCTCACTGTCAAGACTGCGACAATGTCTGTCTGAGGAGGAAACCAAGAACGGAGAGGAGACGGTGCAAAAACAGACGGAGGAGGCAGAAAGCACAGACAGACTGGGTGGAGCAGGGCGGGGAGAGTGTAAAAATGTGAAATGGTATCCAAAAATATACACTGCCCACGGAGCGGTGAACCCATTGCAGTTTTGATGTACTTTATCTTGTTTTTCAAGGTCTGTTTTCTTGGGTCCGTGCGGCTGAGCCTCGGTGGGAGACGCGGTCGGGCCGGGCTCGTGCCGACGGGGTTTAATTTCAGCTGGGGGGGAGGCGGCGAGAGAGAGAGAGGTGGGGGGGATAGAGGGCACAGAGAGGGAGGATGGAAGAGGTAGCTGGGCAGAAAGATAGAGAAGACGGATAGGAAAAGAAGAGATGAAGGAATATAGAGGGTAAGATAAGAATTGTGTCGAATGGATGGGGAGGTGGGGTGAGGAGGGGGAGGGAAGTGTGCCCAGGCGTGGAGATAGTGGAGAGGTGAAACGCTTTAAGCGAGGCAGAAGAAAGGGATGTAGAGACGGAGGGCGGCAAAGGAGGGAAAATTGAAAGATGAGAGAAGAGATTATTAAGAAAAGATGTGTAATGCATAAATAACTGGTGACAAAAGGAATGGATCCGCTGAATGCACCGCGGAAGTAAAGGGAGGAGAAAAAAAAACCCCAACAACATTGTTTTGAAGTTGGAGCAAGGACCGGTGGAGGCCAAGGTGAAAGGAGACGGAGGGGAAAGGGAAGGAGGCAGCAGATTGGGGGGCACAAAGTAACGGACAGATTGCGTTTATCAATATGTAATACAAATGTGGGTGTTATGAAATAGGCTTTGGCCTTCACGGTTTAACCAAAACTTTAGTGCAAAGCTTAGCCGTCGTGCAGGCAGCCAGCGGGAGCACAGGCTGAATAGTAATGTCTGCGAGTGGTGATTAGAATTTCAGATACAGACAGGCAGGCCGTTTTGCCATGATTCCTGGGCCTAATGCAGCCGGCCCGTGTAGCGAGGCATACAGGAGCTCTGAATGTGACCTTATGTGCGTAAAGATAGAATACTCGAAAAGCCTAATGTACTGAGCTGTGTGTGTGTGTGTGTGTGTGTGTGTGTGTGTGTGCGGCCGTGCATTCAAATGTGCTGAGGCACGACAGAGCAAGGTGATCGGACCGCGTTTAACGAAAACCCGGCCGCAAACGCAGGGTTCAGCGCCGACCTCACGCTTCAGATTGCATTAAAACTTCACATGTCATTTCTGTGAAGTTTGTCCGTCTGTCTGGAATTGACGGCTGTCAGGACGGAGGGATGAGCGGGAGGCGGAGAGGGAGGCAGGGGTGAGTGGTGTCAGGGTGGAAATGACAAGGAGAAGCAGATGGAGGGGCAGAGATCAGGAGAGGAGGAACAGAGGGCGGAGGGGAAGGAAGAAAGGAAAGAGAAGGAGAAGCAGACAGAGACAAAAGGGACAGAGGTGGAAGGATGAAGAAACAAAGGATGAGGCAGGAAGGAAAAGGACAAAGAGAGAGAGAGAGAGAAGGGAGGATAACTCCCTCCCTCCCTCCCTCCATCCTTGTCAGTCTTTATGATCATCTATTCCTCGTCTCTTCTCTATCAGCCACTCGGTATCCTTCAGCACAAGACCCAAGTGGAGATGATGAATTGAGATGGAGAGCAGAGAAAGGACGAAGATTAGCAAACACAGAGAGATGATGAAAAATGACAAACAGAGGGAGAGAGGGGGGGAGGAGGAGGGGGAGGAGGCGTTAAAGGAGGAGAAAGTAAAAAGTGGAGGGAGGAAAGGTGACATTGGGGGAGGAGTGCAGAGGAGAGCGAGCCGCTGGCTTTTAGCTGGAGGACGGCCACAGGATGACATTAGAGGAACGCACTTTGGCTGCTCCTGCTGGGAGGTTCTGCACACGAGCACACACAAACACAAAGAGGGAGGCGGATAAACAGACACATGGACAGACAGCTCTGTCAACACACACACACACACACACACACACAGGTAAAAATAAGCACCTGGTGCTGCATACTTATGCCTGCTAACCTGTGGGGAGCCCGGCCCGCCTCCCCTCCACCTCTAGTCTAGTTTGTGCGCTGGCCTGATAACCTTCATGGCAACTGGGCTAAACACACACTCAGGGTGACAGGTCTGCCTACCTGGAAAAACAATGATAACTTTGTCTGCGAGGGCTCCTGAGGGCTGCTGCCAGTTATTTACAGTGCTGATAAAATTATTAGCACCAAAAATGGAACGTTTGACACGTCGTAACTTATGCCAAACGAACACTATCGCGTTGAAACAGAGTCATATTTCAGTGTTAATTTTACAACAGAACGGATATTACTTATTGCTCGGATTAGACGGATAAATCAGGCTGCTAATAAGACTGGCCTTTAATTAAATATCAGATGTCAGCCAGTCAGGGCAATAAAGTAAAATCATGGACTTTTGTCCCTGCACAGACATTGAAAAACAGACCATTAAACCGACCATGACATTTATTTTATTTTCCATTCATTCATTCAGTTGTTTAATGTGATTTTTGTGTATCATTTCTATTCAAAAGCAGCACCACGTCTCAGACTTCTCGACGCTTTCGCATGCATCCTGCCAGTAGTAAATTAAATTAATTAGCCAGTGATTTTAAGCCGGCAGGGCTGGAAACGGACTAATTGCAATTAACATCATTATTGCAAAGTCACTTTTTAGGCACCTGCATTTATTTATTTCATTTAAAAGCCAATAATTTGACCTTAACCTGAGGAAAACATTTGGTACTCTTTCAGTAGAACCGCCGGTCACGCCTCAAGAAGCATGTCATATGAATGAGTGAGCGAAGGAACAAATTAATGAGCTAATTATCTGCACATAATATCAGCTGTTAAGAGATTTACCTAAATATGCTGATTTTAGTCGTCTAAACTCCTTCATTAATTCACACCTATGTCCTTCTTTTAAACAACTTCATCATGACACCAACATCATCAACACTCTGAACCCCAAAACCAATCAGCGGGGTTGAAAACATGTCGTTTAAAATGGCACCATTTATCCGAGCCAGAAACAGAAAGTATCGCAGGATTCAACTTTTCAAAAGTCCTTGAACTATTCATCTGTGAAGAGATCTGCCACTGCACAACATAACCAAGTCTATGCTTAAATATTAATTAAAATATTTCTTTAAATCACTTTAATCAGTGTTTATAAAATTGCTAAAAGTGCTCACATCAGTAGGATTCTGTAAAAATCCAAAAACGATCTGAGTCTCAGTGCAACCAAAAAGCAGTTTTTCACTCCGCTGTGACCAAAAGTCTTGTGACAAAAACTGAAGGACCTTTCGGCTGAACCGGGCTGAACCGGGCTGAACCGCACCACGCTGTGTTTACACGGAGCAGACGAGGACAAGGATGAAACTAATGCACGTCGAGTCCTGATATTTTCCAGCCTCGGTGACATCTGTGTGCATTTGGTGATTCCAGGCTTTCCTGTTCATTTATTTTTGGTCTAATTTATGGAATTATAACTTTGTTGTTCAGGACAAAAGAGATGTTTTTAAAAGTCTCTCCTCTTCTAGTCATGATGGTGCTGTTTCCATACATGGCTTTATATTGCAGTGAAAAATGAGCCCCAGGAGCAAAATGTGTCCAGAAGCTGTTCAGGGTTCAGAGGTTTAAATGACACTTAATAGGTTTCCTTTATCTGTACAGTGTTTCAGTGTCACTGCTTGTTCAGGCCGTGGTGTGAAATACCAAAACAGACAGAAAACGAAAACAATTACCGTAAGTTCCGGACTACAAGCTGCTACTTTTTTCACACACATCTTTCTATGTAACATATCTCATGTTACAACGTGGACACCTGCGGCTTATAGACAAGTGCGGCCTGTATATGTACACACCTGGTTTTCTTTTTAAAGTTGTGGCTTATATTCAGGTGCCTCAATAGTCTGGGATTTACAGTAATGAAGATCTCCCTAGTGTTGAACTAAACAGACTTTTTGATGAGGATTCTCTAAAATTCTGCTTAATCTAGAACTATAGGCTTAATCTTTATCCGGGAAACCATCTTATATTGTTTAACTGATTAGTCGACTAACACAAAATCGAAATTTGCTTCTATTTCACATCAACATAAACTGAATATTCGGGGCTGTTAGAAGACCTTAAATTGAACAAAAATCCTCAGCAAATTTTGAATTTATTAAAAATGACTTCTTCAATCACACCTCAACACCCGTCACGTGGCAAAAAACACACAACAATAAGCGAGCGGAGGAGCAAAGCCGGCACAGCCTGTGTTCGTCGGGAAGGAACATGAAAGAGAGGAGGGACGACAAAAAGGGTGTCGCAGGGAAGAAAAACAAGCTAATGAAAGGAAGGGTGACTCATTTGGTGATGAAAAGAGCATTACAGTCCTTTTTCCAAATTGCCCCCATTTTCACATGAGCCACCTCGAACACACACACACACACACACACGAACACACACACCAGCAGCAGCAGCAACTCAGTGCCCTTTACCTCTCCCTCGGAGCGAAGCATAAACGAGTGGAGTGACAGACATAGAGAGCCGATGGGCCCCCTCCCCAGAGAGGGGAGACGCACTCATCCGTACTGATCTTAAAACAACAACCTCCCCCCTTTACTTGCTCGCTTTCTCCTCTCCTCTCTCTCTCCATCTTCCCTCCATCTCCTCTCACCCTGACTCTCAACCTCCCTCCGGCCTCTCTGCTATCTCACGATCGCCACTTCATTTCCTCATTTTCATTTGCAACTCCTTATTCCTCGTTTTTTTTTTTTTTCCTCCTCGCTGTTTGTCTGTTTGATTGCTCGGGGTTTCGGTTCCTTGTTTGCTCTCCTTCTTCTTCCTTCTAATTTCAGACATCAGTCCTCAGCCCCTCATCAGCAAATCGCTGCTCTCTCAAACATTCGTCTCTCACTCCCGTCTCATCCATTTGATCACATTTTCATGTCACTCTTTATGTCTCATAAATATCCAAGAAGGATCCTTGACCCTGCTCTAGTTTCTAGCACAATCCACTTCTCTCTTCTCCGGCTCCTTCCCCGAAATCTTGGCAGAGCTGAATGATTTAAAGGAACTATCTAATTTCACTGCCGACAGGAGCGGTGCTGCAATTTCGATTTAAAAAAATGATCACTTCAGCCCATCTTATATCCGATAAATACTATACTTAACATATCGTTACATGCTATGCTGAAGTTGTATCTACGATGTCGGCTGTGAAGTTGTAAAGATTTCACAATAATGTAATGCTACTTCCAACGCTGCATCTGATATGTTCTGATATCTGACTGACACCCACCGATAGGACTTGTGACAGCTCTGCACTGCTGCTGCTCGAGCTAACGTTCACACACTGAAGAGATGAACTACTTCACAGTCCTGAAGCCTGGAGGTTTGTTAAATATGATGCTTCTACTGCTCCACCAAAAAAAAAAAAAAAAATGCCTTTTACAAAATAAATGACCTTGATCTAAATTACTGCTGCACAAATACAGATTTTTTGGATCAAGGACAAGCCTTCCTGAAGAGCTGCCTTCAACCGTATAAATACCACTTCTGAGTCTGAAATACATTCCTGAATTTACTCACTTATCATACTGGTGTGACTCATTAGATGCAGAGACATTAGAAGGAAGAGACTCGCCCCAAAAATCCCAATCGTCTGCCTTAAAACAGCCAAAATGGGAAACATCCAGACGATCATGTTGCATCGACTCAAGCGTGGAGTTGTACCGCATGTTTTAGGGCAAAGTCAGCAAACCATCAGGTTTGACTGGTGTTTCTAAACATGCAGTTTGTCTGTCCTGATGACCACTGAAGCTTCAGCTATGGCTTTCTCGTCATGTACAAATAACTGCTACCAAGATGGCTGCTGAGTGGTAACTTGCCAATTTTATGGTGTTCATGGCATCATGGTGTTCTCCCCCCTTCAGCTGCCCCCCTCCGAACTGACAACCTACACGCTAAACATGCAAGTTTCCCGACGATTTGTATGATGCAACAAGGTGGGCCTGCTTAGTTTTTGGGTGAATTTTATTGCCCATGCTCACCTCCCCGCATGCACCAGAACAAGCTCCCTCCACATTATTGGCAGGGACACCATCACTGCATCCTGGGCTTATCCATGGAAGTCCATGGATACTGTAGTTGGTTGAACCCCATTCAGGACTTTTGGGGTCTTCTGG
>NW_007578060.1:384312-400661 GCF_000690725.1 Stegastes partitus | reverse complement strand
ACTGGGAAAATAGGTCTTGCAATGCAAAACCATGCTTGCACTGACAATAAAGGACATACTTAGTGAGATATGGACTTCTTGTAGTAGCAGTATTATCAATAAGGGGCATTCCATCTCCAGTCATCACATTTTTAGAACAATTTCTGCTCAACCATCTGTGAATTGCCTGAATTTTTTTATTATCAAAAAATATGGATATTTTAAAAGATGTTTGAGAGCGGTTGACCCACTTTCAGCACATTTTTTCACACATTGAAATTTGAGGCTATATTTGCACGACAGTATCTCAGGGACTAATCAAGATAAAAGGATGAAATTTTCATTTTGCATTCTAATAGTAATCTGCAGTTCTGGACAAGCAGAACAAACAGTTTCTGATTATCGGTGAGTTGAAGTATCACTAGTAATTTCTGCATTTTTTTTTTGACATCTTATCATTTGTTTTGCTCAAAGATTGGATTTTTTATGGCTTGACTGAAATTTTCTTTCATATTTCAACTCACCCATAATCAGAAACTATTTAATCCACTTGTCCAGTATTGCAGATTCTGAATCAATGGCATGATTAAAAAAATAAATAAAATATGAAAATTACAGGCTTTTATCGTTAATAGTTCCTGAGATAGTGTGGTTCAAACACAGCCGTAAATTTCAACATGCAAAACGTGCTGACAGGCAATTAACCACACAAAAAAAGATCTCGGAAAGTATTTGATGAATTAATCTAACATTTCATAGAGACCATTTCAAATATCAATGAAAACATTTCAGAGATGGTTGAGCAGAAGGCCCCAGATGATCCGAGATGGAACAACCCATAATGCACAATACAAGCACCCTAAACACTGAATTCATTTGTTTGTGCATTTCCTCCTGCAACAATCAACATTTCTTCTGCCCTATTCTGTGGGATTGCTCACTGCCCACCAGCTGTCCACCACTTCCACTCGTTGTCTCCACCAGCAAGAGTGTTTATCTAAAGGGAGACCCGCCGCTGTGAAAGCAAGTTGGAGCGACGAAGTCAAAATTAAACAAAGTGCTGCTGCCATCTTGGGACGAGCGTGCACCGGCATGCGGGGAGCATATTAACCAGACGAGAATGTCTTAGATGTTCAGTCAACTCACTGTTTGGTCAACAATTAATTAGCTACAGCTGAGTAAATTTGCCATCAACAGTTGTCAGTTGGGGTAAGCAAAACTTTCACCTCCTGCAGCTTGTTAGGATGCTCGGATTGGAATTGTAGCTTTTGAAATTTAAAAATTATGCTTCTTCAAACTGAAATTTTTTGATGCTGCATCTCACAGTCCTGCAAGAAATCGATAGCATCTCGTGAACTTCACCTCTTTTTCACAGTTTCTCTCTTCATCCCCTCTCCCACTTCTTCACTCGCGCTGCCCTATTCCACTTAAGAATCAATCTGAGACAGGGGTGCTCTGCCCGCGCCCTTAGTTTTCATTGTTTTCCAGTCCGCATTTAAGACGGCACACAGGCAATCTCCACCGGCCTGATTCCCATCTACACTCCAGCTGAGTGAGAGAGCTTTTCTCCGCTCCATGACACAGCTGAGATGCCACTGACGCAGTCCAGCGTTTGACAAATGAGCCAACAAATTGACTTCTCCGAGCATTCCTCCGAACAACAAAGGCAAAACAAAACAAATCTCCTTTAACTAAATACTGGATGAAATGGCGCAATAGAGCGCGCAAGCTATTACAAATGATTCCACTTGTGCACTCCAGCTCGTCGCTCTCGCTCTCTCCTCCTCTTAATCTCCTCTCCTCTCCCCTCCAAGCCCTCCGCTCCCTCCTTCCTTTTCCTGTTTCTTGTGGCTTCTGCCCCAGACGAGCATTGACCCGGGCGCCGCGGACCCGGTAGGGGGCCTTGTTCCTCTGCGTCGCTCCACTGCACATGACTGACGTTCTCCTTACGGGAGGAGCGGGCGGAGGAGGCTTGCAGAAGGAGCGATAGAGTCAGTCAGTGGAAAACAGAACATCCCTGAGTTCAGGGAGGAGGGAGACCGAATGTGATTCATGATCAATGGTGCTTCTCCAATTACATTCCAATTAAAGGAGTCTCAAGCACGGCTCGGGTACACTGCAGCACGCAAGAGCTTTTGACAGACTTCGCTCTGGGTATACTATCCCCATTACAATTACATCAATGTAGAGACCCACTCACTCCCTGACACATGCTCACCTCATATAGACGAGTGTGTGTAAATATGTGTGTCGGCAGAATAAATGTGAGTTTATTACAGCCAGATTAAGGGCAGTTCAAAGGGCTAATGCCCACTATTACATTGACGCTGGTTTAACACCGCCTTACACTCAACAGTCAATAAAGAGCCAAGGGAGATGGAGGGAGAGCAGTGGACCAGAACCACCGGGGATAGGGAGCGAGTGAGAGGAAGGAGAGGAGAGGAGAGGAGGGGGAGAAAGCAATGTAAGAAGGGACTGAAGCATGGCTAACATGGATTGGAGCATAAAGCTTCAAATGATTCCAATTACACGTAAGTGATCAATTAGATTGTTACATTGGTTGGATTAGTGCTGGCAGAATCCGAAGCAATCAGAGTTGGCCTGTTTGTAATGTGCAGCAGCAAATGTAACGTGGATTGTCTTAACAGCAGCAGGAGATAGTGAAAGAAACAAGGAAACAACACCGAAAGAGCCGATAAGTAGAAAACGAGCAAAGCATATGAACAACTGAGTCATGCTGTGGACCGAAGGGGAGTTTCAACAACCGCCGAGTCTGACTGCAGGTTTCAGGGAGTAAAGAAGCCGTTGCTTTGGTGTTAATACTGAAATATCGTGAACCCCCTGAACCCCAAAACCCAGCAGCAGGGTCTTAAAAGGCACGCTATCCTCTGAAAAAAATCAAATAGCAGCGTTTATCAGAACCAGACACTTTAAATGAGCAGAGTTTTAACTTCAACTACTCATCTGTGACTCGCTGTTCCGTCGGGAAAATTATCCAAATCTGAGCGTCAAATTGTGACATTTCATCAGATTCACTTTATTTCACGTGTCTCATATGAAAATGTTTGAAAAATAAGCCATTTGCAGTAACCAGATTCTGTAGAAGACAACCAAGCTGTGACCAAGAGATTCATGGACTCCTCAGCTGAACTGCAAGCTGTGTTTTCACAAAAACGTACACGTGTAGAGACAATATAAGACAAAATATAAGAGAGTCCCTGTTTGTCTCCAGTGGCAGTAACACCTGTGTGCATTTGGAAACATATTGCACATGTTGATTCAAGGTTTTTCCCAATTTTTGCACAATAAGAAAAGCCAAGAAATTCACATTTTTGAGTTAAGTCTATGATGAAGTAAGACTTGGCTGTTTCCATGGAGGTGCAGGACTTTATACTGCAGTGAAAAATGTGACAGGAGCAAAAGAAACACCCAGAAGCCACTCCGGGTTTCCAGTTAAGTGATGTGCAGGCCTATATCGAGGAGGTGTTGCAATCGTACACACACACACACACACACACACACACACACACACAGATCGTAATTCAATACTTACAGTGACTATTGTCAGGAAGTAAAGTTCTGTCTGCCTCACAACTGAGCAGCTGATTAATATCCATCTAATTGACATAATGATGAGGCAAAATGCAAACCAAACAAAAAGTGCAAAGCCTATAATCATTCACAACAAAGATGGATGGCTTAGTCATCACCCTACGCTTTCTCACTCTCGGCAAACAGCATCCTGGCAGAATGGCACTTGGACTGAGCTTGTATTTAACAGCAGAGTTAATTATCCTGTGTTACATGCTATAATGCATTATTAATGTGTGCGAACAGCATGAGTCAGTGTTCTCTGGCCCACAGGGGCGTTTGGCTCAATTCAAACTACTCAGTCATTACTGATGAGAAACGTGGACAGAGCCCGAGTTCGGATGAAATCGCAGCCAGTTTCAGCCGGTTGGCTGCAGTTTAAGGCCCGTATTGATTTGTAAGGAAGTTAGAAGACCTATGACAACCCCGGTGTAAAACCAATTCGATCAGTCGCCTCCCTCGCCGCCCCTCGGCACCGCTACGTGCTGGGCAAAGGGCCTTGAACCGCCCGGGCTGGACACGTTCCAGTCTGCAGAACGTCACACTTCACAAAACAGGTACCGATCTCCACTGTGCTCAGCTCAACCTGGCCTGTAAATACTGCCATGTTGGAAATTAAACTGGATTTTTTTTGTGTTTTTTTTTTTTTTTACATACAGCAGCCGTAGCAGCTCTAACAGCGGCGATATTCTTTATCCTTACAGGAGCAGCCATATTGTTTTATCACAAAGTTAGTGGCATTTTATATCTTATTAATCCCACTGCTGCGAACTCCTTCTTCCGCTGTAATACATCAAGTAATTAAATGTTTTTGGCTGATAAAATAAGTAATGTGTCCCCCGTTTGGAACTGAAAAACGCTGTAACATAATCTTAGCCATGGTAACGAATGGGAGATCCACCTGAAGCTGAACACTGTGGAGCTTCAACCTGGTCATCAAACACCTCTCGTCAGGCAAAAGCACACGCAGTCGACCAAAAGTGATAGGGTTGCTTTGTTGTGATTGCATTGTCCCTCCAGATAAATAGGCGCCACATATAGTAGCCTGAATTAAAAGCCTGCCTACTTAATATGGTAATTGTGTCCTTTTAAATGAATAATCCATCATTTTCGTCGGGTACATTGGTTAAAACACTGCCCATATAGCCTGAAAGAATGACTAAAACCGTCCTAATTTCGCATTCGCCACTTTGCTTTCTTGTTTCCCCACATTTGCAGGTGCCTCTTCATTTCCCCGTCTCTTTCTCCTGCTCCCCGCTTCCTCTATGCTCTCCTTAAATTAAATTAAATTCAATTGCCTTGAACACAAATCGCTTGGTTGGCATGACAAAAGAACGTTTGTGTTGCCAAAGTGTGAACACAAACAAACAAATTGAGCAAGGAAACAATAAGTGGCAACAATGTGAAGTGATTATAAAGCAGAATTAAACGAGTAATCCTGCGAATGTGCGCGGAACAATTAGAGAGAACACAGTTTTGACAGGCAGGTGTGGTTTTTTTTTCTGCCCAACCTGCTGTTTTGAGGGTTATGACAGGTGGCGACAGGCTTTCCGCACACCTCGGTGTCGCTCTCAAGAGGGGGTTCGGAATTATTGCGAAACTCATGTTCCCATTTACCGGCAGTTTGTGCACAGCCAGTGTTCTCCGGCAAGGGGCAAATCATCCTCTCTGACAAAGACAAACAAATACACCCACGTTCTTGCAGGTACATGTAAATACAGTGACACTGCCCCCTGCAATTCACCGCGGAGAACAATGGATGAGGTGTACATAAAAATGGCAGCCCCTCCAATTGACATCTCTCTGTCCCGTCGCGCTATTCCACAACGCAATTTGCACCCCACGCACTTGTTCTATTTTTTTTTTTCAAAAATAATTACCTGTTGTACTGAGGCTGTTTGTGTTTAAGTACATTTCCCTGCATGTTCCTGTGCAACAAAAAAAACACCCAAAAGCAGAGAGAGATGTGTGATTATCCTTTAAGCAGAATGCTGAAAGCAGCAAAAAAAAGGTTTAAAAAAAAAAAAGACACTGCGCACATAATGGGGGCAGATGGACATTTTGAGTCATATGCAATACTGCAATCTGTTCCACTTGCAAGCAGGCTGCACAGCAGTCACTCCGCACAGACAAAGCTGCTAAGTACATTATTGCATTGTAGTGCCTCCCTACTAACAAGAAGTAGATCTTTTCTTAGGCTTAGCGAGGCTGAAGCTTCAAAAACTGCAGGCTGCAGAGAGCTGGACAGAGTTGGGTGTTTTATTCAAGGGGCTGTTTGAGACTATTGATTTTTTTTTTTTTCCTGCTACATGTGGTGTCTCATACGTGGCTGTGTTTAGATTAAGTGGAGGCTCTACTTTGCGAGGGTACTTTCTCATGTTCGCACTGCTTTTTTTCTCTCCCCAGGATGAGCATACATTATGTTCATGGTCAACTATATTTGTCCCCTAAGAGCTAGTCTGACTCACCAGATGTAGATTGCGGATATGAGCTTGCTGCACGTTTTATGTGGCTTTCTCTTTCCCTTGCACGATTCAAGTCCCCTTCACCACAGAGAACAAGAACAGTCGTCGTGCTAGTGACCCACCACACTGAAAATTTTAAGTTCTGATAAAGGTTTGGATCACACACAAAGCAGCCCTCCGATTTTTAATCAATTTTAATGTCAGTGCTCGCCCCCTGACTCCCACCAAAACAATCCCCCCAAAATTGTGAATGGTTTAAAGAAATCCAAACGAGCCACAGCGTTTATTTTCCCTACAGCAGAATGATAGTCGGACCGTTCTACAGTCATCCGGTTATGCAAGATTAAATTGCCTTTAATCTTATTAGATTAAATTGCCTTTAATCTTAATTAGCGAAAACACCAAAAGACATAAAGCGACACAGAGCAAGACATTAAAATATGTAGAACGTTAGTATTTTAGTCATATTCCACCATTAGCACACCCTAAATGTTGTCCTTTTGACCAGCCAAGAGGCACTCGAAGAGGATTTACAGGGCAAAGGTTTGAGGCATTTTTAGAGAAGCCAGGCCCAAATCCATTCAACAGCATGGTGATGATCCTAAACTAGCTGTTGCCCACTGATTCCAGTCTCTGTGCTAAGCTAAGCTAACCTGCTGCCTCACAGTAACCAGTCAGACACGTGGCGCCGGTGTTCTCACATAACTGTTGGCGAGAAAGAGAATAAAAGGTTCTGCAAAATGTCAGGCCAATGTTTTAAAAGGCGAGACAGTAAAAGATATTTTACAGCTGCGTTGCAAAAACGTGGGCGGCGTGGCGATGCAGTCGTTAGCGCTGTCGCCTCACGGCAAGAAGGTTCTGGGTTTAAACAGGCTGATTAGCTCAGGCGTTTCTGAGTGGAGTTTGTGTTCTTTCTGTGCTTCAGGGTGATCAGCCCGGAGACTTCAGTCCTGTTTTAGACAACCAATGTAGGACTGGGGCTGCAAGGTGGCTCGGTGGTTAGCACCATCGCCTCACAGCAAGAAGTTCACCGGTTTGCGTCCTGGTGAGGACACCTGGGATCTTTCTGCGTGGAGTCTCCATGTTCTCCCCGTGTAGCGTGGGTTCTCTCCAGGTTCTCCAGCTTTCTCCCACAGTCCAGAAACATGCTGAGGTTAATTGGTGATTCTAAATTGTCCGTAGGTGTGAATGTGAGTGTGCTTGGTTGTCTGTCTCTAAGTGTAGCCCTGTGATAGATAGGTTTCCTGTCCAGGGTGAACCTGCCTTCACCCTGAGTCAGCTCGTGAAGATTAAGCAGTGTATAGATAATGGATGGATGGATGTTGCCTTTTGACTTAAGTGTCATTTTGACTTTAATGTTTTCTCATTTGTCTCTTGCAATTTTAGTCGGCGTTCAAGTTCAGGCAACAAAACTTTTTGGGTCAGCTTTGGAAAATAGTCATGTTGCACGTTTACAGACTGCAGCACTACTTCACATGCACTTGTGCACACAAGCTCAAGAAATCGTCAACATTTTGGAAAGGGTGTGCGATGATAACAGCCAAGCAGTAGGTCGATAACGTCCACATCGGGTGATGGTCCGTTATTTAGTAATAGTGTGAGCCTTCTACAGTCCTCTGCAGGATAAAGTGGGCACAGTGGGATAGATGCCTATAAAAAAATAAACTTGCTTTCTAAATGTTGCATTTTATTGCTGTAAACGGTATAATTTTTCTTGAAAAACAACTTCTAAAAAGACATTTATCCAGCAGGGTGGCTGTAATGACAGACACCGCTGGGCTGCATCATGGGGATGTTCAGCTTCCTGCAGTTTGGGAGTTACACTCCAAGTATAGATTAAAAGTTAGAATATTACAACCGCCGCTGTTTTTATTTCGACCATTCAGAACTATCTTGTAAATCCCCCTCCGCTAGAGAAGTGTAATACTGAATCAGTGGAGTATCCCCTTCAGTTTAGGGAGAGATTGTGATTATGGCCAATAAAGCCAATAAAGCCAGTCATGAACCAGAAGGGCTCACTAGATCACCCGCCTGAAAACCAGATGCTCCACACACCCATCCACCCTCATGTCTCGTCTCCCAGCCACCCTTCCTATACTGGCACTCAATGCTGGCACTAGATATAAATTATGTTCTTCAGAACCATCCAACACAAGCTAAATTTCCAGGGACACCGGGCTGTTTTATCCTGTTCCCTCGGTGCCAGCAGACAAGCCTAGCTCAGTCCCTTCCACCATGAAAAATTAACCAAATACCCAAACCGTTCATCATAATTTAAAACCAACAGGCAGCTGCGGAGAATACAGATGTTGCATTTAAAACATCTTAATCTACTGGAATATAGCTCTGCTGCTGGCGTGATGGTGAGTAATGGATCAATTAAGTCATTGTATGGTGAGTAGACGCACATGTTAAATATATTCTGGGGAGGGTTTTGTTGGGTTTTTTTTTCCAGGAAACACAGATGATGCAACGTGTCTGTCTGACAGGTTATGTACCGTACACAGCTTGTATTCATGTGTGGTACAGATTGGCCTATAAGCTGTCAACTCGTGGCAGAGCGCCGTGTGAGGCCGACAACATGTTCTGTTGCTTTTTCCCAAGCCACCTTCAACTTCCTGAGGCACAGAACATTTTTGAAGGCAGGGCTGAAAGAGGGCAGAGAAATGCAATTACTGGTAAATAGAGACTCCCTGCTACTGCAAATTTATCCAGGGTCCAGAAATTATTCCTCACAAGGCTGCTAGAGGTGTGTGTGTGTGTGTGTGTGTGTGTGTGCGTGGCGCCTCACATGGCGTGAATCATTGTGGCGGTGCCATTAAAGCTTATCAGACTCCAGTGGAGCTGCCAAGCTGTGGTCGCCTCTCTCCTCTCCCCCCCTCCAGGGCATCTCTGAGTGGCTGCGACTGCCGGTTGTTGCCCACTCACGCACTCCCGCTGACCCTCTCCGACCCTCGCTGGCTCTCGGGCAGAAAGCAGGAAAGGCTTTGGCAGCCAGATTCGAGGAGCCTTTAAAGACAAGTCAGACTAATTCAACTCTACCAATCCACAGCTAATAACCGTTGGATCTGGCGCCCGTGTCCGGTGGGGTCGCCATAATGCCGCGGGTACGTTTTCGCGCCACGTCCTCCCGCCGCCTCCTTTAACCTCGCGTCCACTTTTACCAGCCATTCTCCTCCGAGCCACGACTCTTCTTCCTCGTGAGAGAGTGACTCGTAATAAGTCGTGGCAATCGTGACAGTACAAGCTCATCTCAGAAAACATACACCACCGACTATATTGTGCTCCGTGACAGTTAATTCAAAGGCGGAACAATGGCGTCGGGAATGAGGCGCCAGAAGTCAACAGACTCAACGGTCACCAGTGGGTTTGAGTTTTGAGGCGCAGTCGAAGTTATTTTCTGATGAATACTAATCAGCTGTCACTTGCTCCGTCTTGTGATTGATTAAAGCTGCCTCTTGTTTTCAGCGTGCATTCACTTAAACAGAGGCCCTTTAATCCAGCTTCCATCAGAAACACATCATCAGTTTAAGCTAAGAATTAGTCGCCCTGATCGTCGCTTACATACAGCCTCATCCAGAAACACCACTTCCTCTGCTTCCCCTCCTCCTCCTCCTCCTCCCAGCCTCACATTCACCTTGTCCACTAAGTACAATAAACAGGCTCTAATTTGTTTCAGTGCCACTGGGGCAGAAACATATCAACAACTCTCATTACAAAGCGGTGGCTTCTGTCACAGATGGTACAAAGGCAGCAGCTCCTCTGAAACAGTGAGAAAAGGATGATGCAGCAGTATTCACTCCAGTGGATCCCAACTGTTTATCATAATGCCTCCACAAATGTTCAAAGATTTTATTATTTTAACTTGTGTGAGCGTTTTAGGCCCCACAGACAGCTCATTTCATATTTAAACTTCACCTGTGGTATTTCTAACATGCTAATCTCGGGAAGGCTTCTGACACTGACGGATCTGCATCCAATCAGACTCAACAGAGAAGCGCTGGATGCCAGTCTCGCTGATGAAAACACAGATCTGAGTGTTGAAAAACGGTTTCGTTCAGGTGCGAAACAACCCCACTTCCATCTGTTTCTGATAAATTTCACATTGATTTCTGCCGTACAAATAATAAGCAACCGCATGAAACGTGCAAGTCGATTTCTTTGAACAGATAGTCGCGAATATTGTTCTATTATTGACATAAAGTGTTGCCAGAATAACTAAATTCTGTGTTAGCGGCGCTCGCATTCAATACGAGGAGATTGCTATACACAGTATGAAAGATGTTCAGTTTTATTCAATAAACAGCCTGTTTGTTTGTTTGTTGATTTATTTTAAAATACAGCCTTTTTTTTTCTCTCTCCCTTACAACAACAGGAATATTTTTGACTTTGGGCGTATTTTCGAAGACAGCAAAAAGGCTTTCATGCCGTTCAT
This sequence comes from Stegastes partitus, assembly GCF_000690725.1. Taxonomy (NCBI): domain Eukaryota; kingdom Metazoa; phylum Chordata; class Actinopteri; family Pomacentridae; genus Stegastes; species Stegastes partitus. Next base: position 390,191 of record NW_007578060.1, on the reverse strand, counting down.
TTTCTGCAACCCTCGATGAAACAGAAGTGATAAAGCTCAAGGACCAGATTTAGACAAATCACTGATAAAAATGTTTTCCAATCTAATAATGTTACCTGACTTTCTCAAACCAAACAGACTAAGCCCTAATAAGATTTTTTTTTTTTAAACAAGCAAAAAATGTTCCTCTTATTCGCCTTCTTATCATTACTGATTTTAACTTTGTGCCGTTGTTTTTTTTTCCTTGACACGTCATTGGCTCCTTCCAGCGGAGGTACTGTTCCTCCTCCAAACAACGCAACCCGTTTCTTTAAAGTCTCTGAAAAGACACAAAAGCCAGATTGGCCCTTTCATTAGCAAACCTGGCATCCGAGTGCTCAGCCACCATCCCTCACCGAGCCGAGAGTCAGAAATGATGTGTCCCCCTTGGCTAATCACACAGAGACATCAGATGTCTGCCAAAAGTCTGCATGTGTACAAGATGTGCTCCATGCATTATTAATTTGTGAACAGCGTCGTGTGTGTGTGTGTGTGTGTTTTTCTCTCTGCAAAAACGGATCATTTCTACACATTTATAGAGTCCATCCAGCTGCTGCCACACCTTTTTTTTCTTTTTTGAATGTGTCTCGGTCAATTTTGCAAATACTTTCCGCTGTATTCCAAGCTGAAGTACAACTGCTGAACAAGTACAAGCTCCAAAGTACAAGACCCGGACTATTCGCGGACAAACCACAATAAATGATTAATGACAGCAGCAGTAAAACTAGAAAACACCAGAACAAAAGAATGAGCGACATCCGGCCTCTGACTTCACGCTGTAAGAAAAGCCCAACAAATGCTCCCGATAAAACGTCTTCATCACTGCTTTTGTTGTGATGTTTCTATAAGTTTATCTTATCGACCCATCTGTCTCCGATTAATTAATCTCTTCTCGCGCGCAGACTTTCTCATTTATTACTCTGAGTGCCGGTAGCTGTCCATCTGCCAATCACCTCATCTATGGCTAAACAGGTTTTCAATCATTAATCACGATCAATACGGCAAACGGCCGAATCAGTACAATGTTAGTGCTTTATCGGCAATATTATGATAACGACGAGGCCCTTCATGGCCTCTTTTGAGAAGCGGATGTGTAGGCGCTAATTTTTCATATTACCTTGACTGTCAGCATCAGGCCATACATGCCACACGTCATTGATGGGGTCATGCATTTTTCATGAGGTTGTACATGTATTTTAATGAGCAGGGCTGATGAGGTGTGCTACATCGGCACGCTGGACGGCCTTCACCACTCCCCCTCATTCACCATGCTCCTCGCAGCCTGTCAGTCAGCCACTCCAAGGCCTCCTCACGTCTGTCTCTCACGGTACTCCCGAATATCAATCACGCCCAAATCTTTGCATATTTTCGCGGGATAATTAAGAGGAGATTGCAACGTGGTGCAGGCGATCAATCTGCAAATCAGTGGACCAGATTAAATCCAAATTCCGACTCAGTTTCGCAGATGGCAAACTAAACAGCCTAAACTGACAGAGATGCGTTTGGATGGCAAATCGGATACCCCCCTGCCGGGCTGGAGGAGCCCATGTCAGTGCCTGTGTGTAATTTGGAATTAATGGGACGGTAAAACTTTTAATTCAAAATCCCAGCCTTGGGGACAAACACATTTGCATACAAATGAACACAATTTCCTGTTTGTTCGGTATGCAAATACAAAAGAAGGAACTTAGAGCGGGGCTGCCAGAGTTAAACAAGCACCGCGACGCTCACCCGAGTGCAGAACGCGCAGGCACCCAACCGAGCACTTCAAACACGGCTCTGTTTGAGATATCAGAGTGCAGCAGGGGCGAGCGGCCACCATCCTGAAGGACCGCACAGTCTTGCGGGGCTCCGGGTAACCTTTCTCGCCTCATCTCATTTACGCGTGGAAATAACAAGTGAGGTGAGTCCTCCCCCTGAACACAAGAGGCAATTAAAGACGACTGATCCGAGGTGGAAGAGGAGCGAACGATGGCCGTCCCAGGGGCGGGATGTGGCTGAAACGCTCACAGTAAAGAAATTGGAATCATTTCACAGAGTAATTAACAAATTACACCTCTTCGGACCTTTCATTTGGCGACACTGTGAAATCTCACCGAGTCATTTCTGTATTAATTCCAGGTTTTTCCTATACAGCCGCCTGCGATAAGCTTTTTTATTTTTTTTTATGAACAATGCAAAGAATTAAAGGCAGCTCGTTCCGCCGCTTTCCAATAAAGGTTGCGGACTGCTTTGAATGCCAATGACACTCAGGATACGAGGCTGCGATCTGATAGCGCATCATTCATCACTGTAAACATTAAAGAGACAGAAAACGAGGGAGCTTGTTTGCATTAACATAAGTGACTGGCATGCTGGATGAGGAACAAACCGCCAGCTTGTTAAATTCGCCAGCCAGGGCGACGTGCTTGCCAGGTTGGATTTGGTTCAGACGCTAAACAGTGCACTTAATGCCACGGTGCGTTATGTTTGCATTGTGTGGGACGTGGCTAAACTCGGGCAGACATTACTTATTTACAGTTACACACTTGAGTGACAGCCAGAGTTGCAATTTTTTTTCCACAGCAATATCGAGTCCCAGACTGGAAGCCACACACACACACACACACACACACACACATGCACCAGCAAACACTAAATAGCAGGATTTGTAATTAAGTCTCGGGTCGTAAGTAAAATGACCCCAGACATTGGGCTATGTTAAAAAGCAACCCGTTTCCCAATGACTTCTCATTAGTAGGCTCTGCAGCAGCTCCCCATGTACAATCCTCCCTTGGAACTCTGAAGGTGACACAGCAACAGTGGACTTTGATGGGGCACTGGGGAGCTGTACTTCATATCACAGGACTGCTTCCTCTGCAGAGTAAAAGGTTTCAACAATCAGCGGCTGCAGCCATTTGGGAGGAAGGAGGTAAAATCTTCCTTCTCTGGCTTTTTTTTTTCTCCCCCCAATGCCAGTACACAGGCCAGTAGATGACAGAGTAACCCCCCCTACTGATCCTACATCCCTGCACGCCGCAGATATAATCCAGTCCATAAATCATTAATTAATTGAGTGTTTGCATCAACACTACATCTCCCCGCAGCCGCCTCAGCATCCTCACGACACTAAATCAGCGGGTTAGGGGTCACCAGAACATGAGAATTAAGCTTCGACATGCAATCAGCTTGTTTAAAAAAAAAGAAAGAAAGAAAGAAAACCCAACTGCAGATATGTGGATGCGCTCAATTGACAGGTCAGATAGGATCAAGGTGCCTCCTCACCCACTAAGTCAATCCTCCAGCCCGGAGATGGAAACCAGCGCCGGCGCCGCTGGGCCTCCAGTTACCAATGGCCTGATCACATTGCGTATTCACTCGCCGACTGCGGGGCTGATTAAATCTGTATTTAATTGGATCAGATCTAGTCGTGATGAAGCGCTCCCCCCGGCGTTTAACCCACGGTCCTCTGTCAAGTGAGAAGGGAAAAAAAACACTGTGGGGGAATTAGGAGCGGGAAATGAATACCAATGATAGGCTGTGCTAATAGCCAGCGCAGGAGGAGTGGACCACACCTGCAGGGCTTTACAGAGAGGAATCAGAGTTAGCAGCTTTTCTGTCTCTGCATGTGTGTGTGTGTGTGTGCAGCTCCTTTCTGTCTTGATTAGTTAGACATTATGCTATTCAAGCCGCACGAGGACTTTTTTGGGGGGGTTGATTAGCTGTTTTTATAAAAGCACATCACTGATAACTCAACAGCAAAAAAAAAGGAAAAAAAAAAACTCTCCCCCAATCAAAACTTTCATCAATTTGTCATGATTATTCTACTACATGTATCTGAAGAAAAACTGGCAGATTTGCATAATTTCTCAATAGTCAATACAATTTTTACAATTACTTCCTTATTGAGAATCTCCAGTCGAGCTGAACAGTGTGTGTGTGTGTGTGTGTGTGTGTGTGTGTGTGTGTGTGTGCTGCTGCTGCTGTTGCCGCTGTGCACGGGAGACATAAAGTATCTTTAAGTGGATTTACAGTGCATCTTGGTTTAAATCGCAGGGCTTATGGAAGAAAAGCAGCAGATCTGGCATTTAGGTTTTGTGAGTTAAAGTGTGAGCGGAGGTGTCTCGCCGCACCGAGACTGATGCTCCATCTCAGATAAACTGCTCAGCGGCCTGCGACTGGATGCCGGAGCGAGGGAGTGTCTCGGAGAATGACAGTGCACAGAATGGAGGTGTAATTCCTCCCCACAGTTTCAGACCTCAAGTACAAACTATTTTTTTTTAACTGTTTGCCATCCAGACTTGTTTACAAGCTGAGCTTTTACACGAGAGCAGGGCTACACTCACAGTAAAAACCAGTCCTGTACTGCTGGCTGTTAAACTGCCTCACATGAGTAATTAAAAGTTTATCGCCTTGCTCAAGGGCACCTTGGCGGTAAATGTTGAAAAAAAAAAAAAGGGAGGAGCGTTCCTCTTTCAAGGGCTCACAACTCCATATTTCAACCCCATTGCGGGACTTTTTTTCTGAGAAATTATCTTCAAAGACACTTTTTTTTTCACCTCTTTAATATCATCAAAAGACTGCGGTTAGGGCAAATAAACTGAGGCCGAGGTGTAGCTGAGGTTAAATTATAAAAACACTTACAAAGTTGAGCATTAATTGAAGGCCTGTGACAAGAACAGGCTCGTTTCCAGCTCTGAACGTCAGCATCGGACATCAGTCTCTCAGTTGGTTAGATTTCACTTTTACAGCATTTTTCATCAAACATAATGCAATACACAGTGTTTTACAAAAAGAAGACAAAAAACCCCAATAAAACCAACATTCCCCAACTCCCATAAATGATTACGTGATAAATGAAAAACTCAATAAAACACAGAAGGCTGAGGAACTGAGGAAACACTATCATAAATAAATCTCATAGGTTTCATAAATGTGCAATGAGGAAACACCCAAAGGCAGGAGAAGCCAAAAATTCAGAGGAGCAAAATAAGACATTGACAAAAAAAAAAAAGGCAGCTAAAGTTGACTAAAATGTCCAAACAAAGAACGCATAAATAGTAAGATAGAGGTCAGGTTAGGATGTTTTCAGTACGTCCTATCAGGAGACTCGGATGTTGTTGAGAAATTAATGATTTTTTTGTGCTTGTCTGTTTTAATTCAACAAAATAAGTAATAAAAATAAAAACCCTCTGACCCTCCCAAGCAGCTTTGGGGCATTTATTTTGCTCCCGTCGCATTTTAACTCACTGTGGGCTCATTAGGTGGAAACAGCACAACCATTTACATGTGTTTGACACAGTTAGAGCGCTGGAAATCATTAAAATAAAAAAAGAAGAAAAAGAAAGAAAGAAAAGAAGAAGATGAAGCTAAAGTTGAATGTCTATTTATTATTTAGTTATTTATTTCACAAAAAAATTCAGAAAACTGAAATCAAATGTAGGACATGAACACAGGAGTTACCAATACTGGATAAAAATGTTGAAACTACATGCAACAGATATTTAACTACAGTCGTGACTCCATAACCCGACACTAAATGTAAAACCTTCTTTAATGTCGGATAGCAAGGCTGTCGCATTGTCAAGACGGAGGTCCAGATACAAGGAGGGCTTGATGCTGGAAGGCTCATTAGTTGTTAATATTCATTGTTCATAGTTGTTACAATAACTAGTAGGGCTGGTCCAAGTAGAACTTTCTGCTCTCTGGATATTCAGGTCCGATTAATGATGAATATCTGAATATTCAGCGCAGTCGGTGGACACTTCCACCCTGGGGGAGCGCTCTGACGGGGTGGAAGTGTCCAGAACACACAGGCAGTACTTGGCTGCTGATGCTAGTTTAGTTAGCGCTCACACTTCTGTTTCCACCATCGGTGGCGG
>NW_007578060.1:377129-383852 GCF_000690725.1 Stegastes partitus | reverse complement strand
TATATACACATATAGAGGTATATACTGTATTATTGTCTTGCTTCCATGCCAAAATTGAACAAATACAAGAAACACAGAAAAAGAAATAAGAACTGTATATATGATGTGTGAATCTTAAGTCAGGTCTGCTCAATTTTAATTGCCTCATTAGCGCCAGTGCCAATCTGGACAGTCTTTACCGTGAAACAAACAATGCAACGTGTGTTCCTTTTTATTTCCAGTATAATGTTACCTGACCTGAGATTCTTTCAGAGACACCTGGGTGAGTTTTTCCTGCCTGTGTAAAGAAGACAACCGGTGAGTTAATGAGCAACAACAGCTTCAGGTCAGGGCTCGTGTTATTATGATGCAAAAATTGCCTGTTTAAGTTCGACACACGAATGTTTTATTATATAATCATCGGCGGTCCTGTGAATCAGCCGACGCCATTACACCACCATCAGCTGCTTATTTAAATACAAACTCGGAGCCAGTTTACTTTTGGTGACCTCCCTCTGTCATCGTCAACACTGGGAGGAGGTTAGTGATTAAGGGTGTCATTCCACCCGCTGACCTTGCGGGTCAAAAGAATTCTGGATAAATTACCTTGCAGAAGGCCAGACCTATATCGAACGCCTCGCAATGAACCGCAAGGTTGATTGAAAACTGGGTATTTGCATACAAGCCTGTGAGCAGGCGTTGGCAGCAAACCCCCGGCTCTCTGCTCAGGTGGCAACGCTGGGAGGGAACGAGTCCTCATTAGGCAGGGAAAGCATCATTTCTGAGCTCTCTCCCTCTCTCTCTCTCTATTTATATATATACACACAATAGGGCTGACACTAGTTTGAAAATATGGCTGAAACCTAAATAACCAAATAAACCTGTGCTGCATGTTCAGAATTAACTTGACTCGGCTCATAAATAATACATATGATGATAGATTGCTGATGAACTGTCTAATGAGGAGGAGGTGTGTGTGTGTGTGTGTGTGGGGGGGGGGGGTTGTCGGGTTTTTGCTGACGAACAGCAATTCTTTTAGAATTTTTTCTTTTTTTTTTAGATCCAAAAACTGAGACCTCGCACACATCGCACAGCGCAGGAATGCTAATGTCCCTGGCATTTTTGAAAGTGCTGTTATCTTCCTGGCACCGCACATTAGCTGGAGATATCGTTTCCTTGGCTCTAATTTACCCCCATACAGCAGCCGCTGGAGGTGAGAATCAAAACTTAATGGAACCTCTAATTTGACCGAAAGCTCATTCCCCCGTTAGGAAAATTAAAGCCTGCTAATTAGGGATTACAACATGTTTTATGAATTGCAAATGCCAAGCTAGAAGTTGTTGCAGATTTCAGGAAATCTTGACAATTATTTCCTAAAGCACAACTTTCTTTCGGCGCGCGGAGCTGATGCCAGATGAGAAGCAGGAGAGCTTCCAATTTACATTACTCCACATCCAATGACAAAAATAACAGCCAGAGATGTGGATGTGATTATCTACAGTCGCTCCCCTTTTTTTTCCAATCACAGCCACATTGTTTTTAACAGCAGTCAGGGGCTCCGAAGAAATAAACCTCCTGGTTATTAGACCAATTTCCACCAGGGGAATCCATCTTCTGCAGTCGCCGTGTGTCACGCTCGCTTTTCCCCGTCTTACACAATGACTCGGGGCTGTGTGCGTTATTCTCTTCAAGACATCATTTAACTCTTAACAACGTGCTCCTGCTGTGGTGCCGCCATAGCATATACTCCCTCCTGTCACTTGCTATATGGGAAATACCACATTCCCTCCTCCTCCGTGGATCCTGACAGAGCCGCTCTCGGCCTTGTCATCGACTGTCACCTGCGACACGGGCTTCCGCGAGAGACGGCGCCTTACCTACTTGCATCATGTGCTAAATGAGCGTCACTTCCTTCTACCTCCTTCTCGGTTTCTTCCGATGCACGATGCACACACACACCTGCAGCTCGCTCTTTTCTCCTTCCTGCTGTAGATCCTGACACTGACAGGTGCTGGGAGGGATTTCAGAAACGTGTGCTGGAGTGTGTGCGCGTAATACAGAAAGAAATGTGAAGGACGGAGGAGAGCGCAAAGGAAATAAATAGAATGAATGGTAGCAGGTGTTGCAGGCCAGAGCTTTACGTCTATCTGATTCTGATAATTACAGCGTCACCTCTAACGAACATGTTTAATTAAGCCTTTCACGCGGTTATGTTTCCTTTCCAGTTGTTGCCATCACATCTCCCGGTGAAATACATACATTCAAGGCGTCCTGTTCTGCTATTTTTCCAGCAGTGCCTCCGAGCTGCTTGTTCCGATACAGTACGCATGAGCACCAGAAGAAAGGTTGAGGTCTTTAAAGATACTCCACTTCCTGACACACCATTAATATTCTCCATACAGACTCTTCCTCTCCTCTACATACGAATATCCCCTTCCCCCTCCTCCTTCTTCCATATCCCCACTTCCACTCGCTGCCTTTACGTCTCTGAACTGCTTTGTATCTGCCTCCCGCATCTCCTTTTTTTTTTTGTGTTGCATTTGCCTTCCCTCCCCTTCCCCTCCCTCCAACCCCACTTTCTTTCTCTTCCTTTTGGTTATTTTTTGTCATAACTTTTTCTACCTCTTCCTCCTGGGAAGTGGCACAGAATCCCTTTAAGTGCTGCAAAAGCAAATCTATTTATCATAACCATCTATCTCCTACTGTACATATATATACTTGCTTTATGCTATAGTGAAAAGACACACAAACACGCAGGCTGCAGAGGAAGAAGAGAAGCTTCTCTTACGCTGCACTAGAAAGACGAGTACACCGGCACGGAGCGATTTCTAAATAATGACACAACGTATGTGATTCACTCCTTCAATTGCAACAGAGCGCTAAATTAAAGGGAGGTAAATGGGCGGCAGTGCCCACTCTCCTCCCACGCACGGCAATGCGGTTGAGCGAAGCAGCCTTCTGGGACTTCCCATTGACTCCACACAAGGTGAGAACGGAGCAGGAACAGAAGGCTGAGCAGAAACACTTGAAACAACACGGCAGGAAGACGGAGAGGGCTGCTGCTCTGCGAGGCAAATGCAACTAACGGAGAGGCAACACGAGGGAGAGAGGCTGACCGAAAGAGACAGAAAGGGCCAAAACAAGGAGACAGAATCATTACTCGGCTTTCACAGGCAATCAATCAAACAAGCATGTACGCACACGGGCGCAATAATCCAGACTGACAATGAGACATGAAAACACCTTAAATGCCACCTAATAGCAGCCAGACAAACACATAGTGAGAGAGCACAGCAGGACATTGATATTCTAAACACCCACACACAGCATGGTGAGGAGCTGGGCTCCTCTCTGTGTGTCTCCCAGTTTTACACACTATGCTAGTCTAGACACAGTCCAATGCAGCACTACACAGGCTGTTAGCACGAGAGAAACGCCACCGAATCCATACACTGTGCACACAAAGCGCAAGTCATGGAAGAAATGTGGCTTTAAACACTATCGCGGTCACGAGGGCGCCTGCTGTACATAGCCCACAGCGACTGGAAGGCAGCTGAACCAATAAATAAATAACTTAATAAACAAAGCATTGCAGCAGATTGGTACATAGCCAGAGGAGAATCTGCGGTTTAATCAGGGGAGCGCGGTGAACAGGTAGATTACAGGCTCTGCTGTGCTGTTTCCTCAGTAATCCACTCATTAATAGGACAGCATTCAAAATTTAGTGATAACATTCAGGGCGCCACCTCTCCTCGTGCCTCCGCAAATCACCCTCCCGACTGTAACAAATGCAAATAACAGACTGCACTGTGGAGCTGCTCCTCTTACCAACACTACACACTGTTCCGGAGAGGGGAGGCAGGAGGGGAGAGGAAGGGGCCCTCCTCTTCTTCCCCCCCTACTGATGGAGGATGCCAGTTGTGCGTTATGAGTCACGCATTGTCCATATAAATCAATGGGTGAGAAAACCAGGAAGGAAGCTGTGCGAGTAGCGGGCCATGATTATGCATGTGTCGTAGCTCATGTATTAACCATAACTGAATTTACACATCAAGGCGGCAAATGAATTCCGAATAGATTTTTGATGCAGACCAACACGAGACCTGATTAAATGATGAGGTGGAAGATATGGAAATACAGACAAGGGAGGCGGGGGGTGAGGGGGGGGGAGAAAAAAAAGGAGTGTGGTACCACTGAGTTGTACTCTGATCTGCTGACTTTGTACTACGTGTCGTATTATGTAAGAAGTTGAACCGGAGCCATTGCGAAATGTCACCGCAACTTTCTTCTGCCCAACTGTCCCAATAAAATCAAGGTGTTGGCGGGCTTTACGTTTAATACGCTGCATCGACGTCTATTTGGTGAGTTAACAGTCGGGTTCGGGGCTCGTTTTTCATGACAATGTAAAACCCTGCACCTCTTGTAAAGCAGCACAGCCGCGGCTGTAAGTGGCGGCTTTTGTCCGGAACAATAAAGTTAGAAAAGTTGAATTTCTTTGATAACCTGGGATCAACACGCAGTGCTCACAAGTCATCAATAATGACAGAACTGATGACTTGACGTGGTATAGATGTAGGAGCCATTTATGTTTATCGTTGGCAGGTAATTTAATATGAATTATTTGGACACATGGTGTATATGTGGAGGGCACAGGTGACAGGAAGAGGAAGGTACAGGTAGGGGGAGGGCACACAGTTCTCACCAGACCAGCACAGATAAACTCACCACAGGAAAACTGCTGTATTTTCTTTTTTTTTTGTGTATCATCAAACAAACCATCCACTAAACAGCAAGTATACAGACTGGAGATTCTGGTTTTTCGGTTCACTCTGCTCCACCTGTGCACTAACGGCAATTAAAGAACATTAGGACGTTGAAAAATTGCCATCACAATAGACAATTTGCTGTTTGCCTTTTTAATTGGTTGCCCTCTTTGTCTCCTTTTCTGTGTGCAGCTCAGTCCAGTTCAGCCAAACGGTCCCTGAGTTTTGGTCACATAGCTGTTGGTCACGTTATGACAAGGAGTGCAGACTTCTGTATTTTCTCACAATCTGTGTCGCGGAAATTAGTTATTTTTTCCAATGTCACACGCAGAATACAGTGAATTTGATCAAATATCGTGATTTTAAGCTTCGATTTTGTTCCGTTTTCCGACTAAATGGCACTCCACAGAGAAGTAGCTCAAGGATTCTTTCAGTTTTTTCAGATAAACGGTGTAATTTGGGCCATTTTCTAAAAAAACCAACATGCTTTTCAAACCCGCCGACAGGTTCGGCTGCTCAGAGGGTTCACCAACCTGCAAAATCAAACGTTTGATAATCTGTACACGTGTGCAAGCGCTTGATCAGGAGCCGCTATGGAGCAAGTATTGCATATTTTTAATAACTCAAAGGCCAACGGGGTGATAGGCTTGTCAGTCAGTAAACAAATGCAGCGCTAGATGTCGGAGCACGTCATCTGCAAACAACAAACAGCTCATTCTACCAGATTTAACAACAGCTGGAATCCCTGAGACATGCTTTAAATACATGTGTTAGAACCCTGGCTCAGGAGGGAGCAACAGGGAGGAGGAAAGGAAACGGGATGAACCGAGTTTTAGCCTTATTAAGGAAAAAAAAGAACAAATAATGTGGCCTGCTCCTGCAGAGTCTGCCGGCTGTGGCGGAGGATGCGAGCTGAATGAAGGGCATTTAAAAAGCTCATCCGGCGCCGCTGATCGGTCAGGAGCGGTTGTTTGGTGGCCGGACTTCCTGAAACAAACAACCAGAGCTGGCAGGTACACAGACACGCCGGTGGATGGAACACATGTTAGTGTTTTAATCGCCTTAATCAGGATCTGCAGACATACAGAGCCGAACAGCAGCTTGTTCCCTCCGTCTGTGAAATTATAACATTAGCTGAGACTAGTTCAGCGGCTACAGGTGAGACGGAGCTGTCAGCAGGATCACCGTCGACGGCGTTTGATGTCTTCAGCTCCAAGTGTCAGGTCTGAATACGGAACAACTCATTTCAGGTCACTCAGTAATGTATATGTCTCGGTAATGCAGGTATTATATCACCAAAAGTCAACTGAAAATTGGTCTGTTTTTGCACATTTGCTTATTTAATCTAACTTAATACTGATATTATTAATATTGTCTTTGGCACAGTCCTGTTGGAAAGTCAATACTTTGTCTATTATTCATTTAAGTGTATAATAAGACCAGAGATGGAACATAAGTAATACATTTGCCCAAATCCTGTACTTAGGTCCGATCTCTGAGTATTCGAACTTTAGTTAAGCGTTTCTAGTTTATGCTGCTCACCATATTTCTGAGGGAAATATTGGGTTTTGTGCTCCACTACATTTATTTGACAGCTTTAGTTAGTTTCAAGTTGGAGATTTTACACAATGGATAATACTTTATAATAAGCTTTTTTAAAAGAAACACATTATTCAGGATTAAACCAGCTGTTTCACACACGTTTGACTTCTGGTGTCTCATAAAAAAAAAAAGACGTGTGGTTGGGGATGCGTTTAAGATGATCCCCTCTGATAAAAAGAGGTTTTTTCACCTTGTTAACATGTCCGTAGAGTGTTTTTTATATATTAGAAGACACATCATGAGTGAAATTAGCAGTCGAGGTTGAAACTGCAGCCTACCAGTGAATTTCAAAAACACAGATTCAGATTTCTGTGGTTTCATATGTGACGAACTTAAGAAACAACTCCTGTCAGCTCGCAGGGTGGGACTTTCTGCATCA
>NW_007578060.1:357141-376378 GCF_000690725.1 Stegastes partitus | reverse complement strand
GAGTCACGACTGTACTCCAATATTGGAACTTGCCAGCATGTAGCGTACAGTAGTTTGTTTATGGAGCCTCACAGGTGAGCCGGTGTGCTCGAGCTGCACAAAGGAATGGGGACTTAGTTTATCTGCACATCCTAAAGGAGGCTGAGTTACATCTAAACCATTTCAAGGCAGGAAAAAATGATTATTTTCATGGAAACAACTTATAAATACACAAGTTTGAGGTCAGTTTTTAGGAGTCAAATAATCAACAAGCAGAAACTTAAAACTTCCACTAGCTGTGACTTCTTCCCTCTAAACTTCTCGCATGGTTTCATTTCAAGTAAAGGATCCAATATCTCAGCAGACATCAAAGATTTGAGAAGAGGCCCAAGAATTGAAAACAGATTTTTGTATCTACACTTTGTTTTTTCTCTTCTTTCCTCGACCATTAATCATCTGAGGAGCCCTCAGATATATCTGGTGTTCTTGGATATAAAACAGTCTATGAAGTAGATCAAACTAGCTCAGCTGCTACAACACCAACACGCTGCTGCTGCTTTATTATTAATAATCTCCTGTTGGATTAGATAATAATATACGAGTCAGATAGACCAAACCAGTACTTAATACGTCAACTACAGTTTAAATACTTTATGTACCTTGTGTAGCTTTCTTCATGCAGGACTTTTACTTGCCGTGGAGTATTTTTACATTGCTGTAATATAATAGTTCCTACATTATAATATCATGTTTTAGCTCTCGTCTGGCGCACCACTTCCACGCTAATGCTTATTGCCCCCTTTAAATGGAGCAGCAGCACCCTAGAAAAGCACTAATGGACCCATGTGACCCTCTCCCCCTGCAATCCCGGCTCAAACATCGCACACTGGGCCCGCGAGTGCAGGTCACGCTGTACATTTTACAGCAGCCGCATGTTCTCCTCCGACAAATGCGTTTAATGTCATGACTCTGTGCAGCTACTTCACCAGGCAGAGCATTTAAATACCTCCGAATGTTAAATTTGAGCAGCACGGCCCCTCCAGCTTCCTCACAACAATAATACTTTCATTTTTGCCAGTAGGTAGCTTCCCATCCAATCCACTTACATCACACTTTCAAGCTCTAAAGACTTTGCTATCATATTTGTAATAGAACAGTTTCGCTTGAAGATGTACTGATTTAAATGTTCCCTCTAACAACATAAGAGGGATACATTAAGCCACTGGATGTGCCGGCTGCCGCTGCTGAGGGGTCAAATTACTTTTTGTCATTCTGGATGCACAGAGCACTAGAGAGAGATTTCAATTTTCTTCAAATATTCTTATTACAGAGACGACGGCTGCCAAAGGGTCTCAGACCTTCATATAATTACATCTTCAATAGGAAAAATCTCAATTATAACAGAATATCTAATTATTACGCTGCCCGTATCCGAAATTGCCCTCACATAAAAAGGAAACCGGAGCCGTATCATCCACTAAGCTGTGAGGACAGTTTCCACTTCTCGTAACGCCACTGTTGTTAAGCACCCAAGAGCATTAGAGGGAAGACCTGTCACGGCTCAAGACCTGAAGGGAATGAACAGAGAACAAGATATGACAGAGCACAAACCTGTGTCCTCACTCGCTGCCTTTTTCATGAAGGGACACTGATAACTCTGAGGGCGCCGGTCGGAGCAAAATATCACCTCAATTGCCATACTTCAGCAGAGGCCTTCTGCTTCAATAAAAAAACAAATTATTTTGACCAACTGCTGTGGCTGCCATATCGTTTTCCAGGCCATGTAGCGTAACAAGGCCCATTTCCCAAATAATCAAACTCCAGCCAGTGACCATCCACCTATCAACAGCTTTGATCTTTTTACATGGCAGCCATTTTCATCATAGCAGCAGTGTAATTTCCCAGTGGGTAACGGGCACGGCGGTGCAGACTCCCAGTGTAATGTACTGTGGAGCTACCAATCGGAAGTTGGAAAGCCCTCTTTGTAGGAAGCATTTGCATTCAAATCATTGAGTCTGAAATTGGTTCTACCTGTCTGGGATCAGGACTATCTCCTGTGGGTTCCCACTGCCAGTTAAGTGCAGTTTTTATAGCCTTGAAGGGCAGGAATGCTAATGGCTTTTGATAGCATATGAAGGGTCTAACTATGTTTTTCTTTGGACTCGCCTTCACCCGGGGTAACTCGTAGATGAGTCCCATGGCACCTTCCCATCAGAGCCCATGAACAGCTCATAATGGCGCACAAAATCTGGCAATTCCTCACAATAATGAAGCTCTGCAGGGCTTGGAGTGCCTTGGACCTCCAGAGGGGCCGGAGAGGATAAAGAAGTAGAGGAAACGCCAAGATGGAAGACTTTCCTGTGACGGAGTAATAGTTAAAGTTTTCACAATCTACCTTTGGTCCACATCTATTAAATTCCACGTTGATTAAGTGCCTCCTCCTGAGGTTTTCTCCGGGTCCCCACCCACCTTTTAATTTAACTGCACCGTAGAGTCAAATTAATGTTTACCAATAGCAGCAGCTAAGAACCAGCATTAATACTTTTGTGCTATTTTCTGTAGTCTTTGCAATTATTTTCCCACAAGCGTGACTGTGTCGAGAATTCTAATGACGCGTCTCACATAGAGAGAAGCAGATCTTTATTGATGGAGTGAGTTCGGTTTTTTTTTCCTTTTTTTTTTTTTTGACTAAGCTTGTTTTAAATTTATGCAGATGAGCTGCGAGACATTTGGCAAAAACAAGTGCATGCTGATGTTCTCACCTAACCTTTGAATCAGTAAAGCGAGCAGAATCTAAAGTACGCTCTGATGAAAGCCTCTTCGTTCTGAACTCGTGGAGGAATAACTTACAGTTTGTTTAGGTCTCGCACACTTGTTCGCATTTTCCTTTCATTTCTACGTTACAGAGGGCTGTTTTCTTTAAGACGCAGATTTATTCAAAACACATATTTTTCTTGCATCCATGCACAGCCTCATGTTTTTTTAACCTTTGTTTTCTCTGAAGCTTGCAGCGAAGGCGAGCCCTTGTTTAGTGCAAACACAGTAAAGGCCTCCAAGGAGCTTGAACCCCGGAGCAGTGACTGACAAGGCCGTACTAATCAATTCTCAAGCATGCTGTTCCGAAGGCGCTGCTTGATCTGGGCTTCCCGCGCTGAGCTCCAAGTGCTTCATGGCAATTTACTGACACCACGAAATCAAATTAAAAATGCATTTGGAAATTGATCACCTGATGCACCCAGATTGATTGATGCTCAGAAAAGCAACCCGGTTGTGTTTTTTTTTTTTGTTCGGCCGGAGTCCATTCTCCTCCTCAAACCATATAAACGCATTGATCCGCACGCCCACTCCTGGATCCATACGAACCATTAAATATCCTTTCAGTGTTTCTCTGTCCATCTGTGTGACTCACAGCAGATTCCAATGAGCTAAAAATGGTCAGCACACCCCTTTATCAGCCCAGTAAGCTTTAGGACACCACTGCAGATCTGTGATTTAATGAAGCTAGGTGATAATGTCAAGTTAACTATCCGTTTAAAGGCACTATTCATCAAGCTAATCTTTTGGATGGATAAACCAGACCAAAAAAAAGCATCCGAATGTTCACATGCAACTTGAATAGTTGGAGAGAGGAATCCTTCATTAGGGATGGAGAGACATGTTTAATTCAAAAATAAATAAAAGGTCAATTTGCACTTTTCAATCAGTGGTATTCACGCACATTCATTCTCGTTTAGCACAACTGTATCCGGGGGGGAAAGAGAAGAAGAAAAAAAAAGACTGCACACAACCCTAATGCTGTTCGAGGCGCTCGTGTGGTACAATGAAAGAACAAATTGAATGCCAGCGAGTAAGATGCATTTGTATGCAAAATCGCCAAGACAGCCAAGAGACGGAGCTGCAGGCGGACGAACGTGCATGTAATCAGGTAGCAAATCTGCTCATCTCCCACGTCTGCGCCGCCGTGTTGCACGGGCCAGAGGGGCAGGTGAATGGCGGCGAGCTATTGTCTCTGAGCATCGGTCCACATGAATGACCCAGCCTGTGTCCACATTAGCACGGATCAACTCCTGTGGGTATCATCTCCTCAGAAAACAGCAGCTACAGCACATTCGGCCAATAACCTAACTTCCATATCCGGTAAAACCCGCGCTCTCTTTCACCCTTCCTGACTTTTGGCCAACTCAATCAATCTTCCCCCCTCTGCTTTTTTTTTTTTTTTTCTCCTAGTGAAAGACGGCTCTGCTTTCCTACCTTTTCAGCGAGCTCTCCTTCCATCCCGCCACAATCTGTCCATTACACCCACCTCTTCACTACAGTGCTGTCCTTTTTCCTTCTCCCCGTCTGTTTATTGAAGTCTCCTTATCCATCACCTCACACATCTCTCCCTTTTTCTTCATTTCTCATTAACAATCACCTTTGCTGCAGCTAAATATCTACAAAGTTCTCCCTGCAGGGCACCAGGCTCTCCTCCTGGCCCACAGGGAACCACCTTCAACTCTAGCCGGGCCCGCACACCCACACAGCCCGACCTGGCGGTTAATGAGGCTGTTGAGTAAGACGGCACCTCGACTCAACATTGATCACCAAGTCTCTGTACCTCGAACTCGCGGGGAAGCTATTTGTCAAGGTGATAATTTATTTTGTAGCGCCAGAAATGGTGTGCAGGGAATTGGGCTTGGTTTTTTTTTTCCTTTGGTGTCGTGTGGTTTAAAAGGCTTGACAGACACCATTTCAGGTCCAAATCAGGGTCATAATGTGTAGCATGAAACACGCAGAGCCGTAAATCACTGAGGATCAGCCACAAACAACGAAAGAACTTTCATCTTGCTGAGCAGGCCAGGGAACGGAGATTTAGCAAAGAGATGTGTGGCATATTTTCAAACTCTGCTTTCCTTTTTCATGCCCATGTAAAGGCTTTCTGCTTTGGTGGTACATTAATAGAGGCGCTGTGTTTCTTGGGGGAAGGTGTGGGAGACTGAATGAAAGCCAGGCTGCTGTTTTCATCATGCTGACACGGGGGTGCCCAATTATGGGGATGCGCCCTGTGTAACCAGTGAGGCCAAACACCTGATGGGAGGAGGTGGCGGGAGCACAGGACGATGCTTGTGGATAGGCGAGGCTACCGCAGTGCACCGCTGCTCCCGCGTGCTCACAAGATGTTCCACATCTCCCCCCTCTAATTGGCAGATGGCCTCAGATGCGAGATGATTTAATGGCCTGCGTGTGTGTTTTTTCCTGCCTCAGTCAGCCATTAGCAGGGACATCTGTAACGACTTGGCCAGGCGCGCTGCTGAGAGCGGAAGCTGAGACCAACACTTTCTAATGGGGGGTAGTGCGGTTGTGACGAACTTGGCCGGTAATCAAACAGCTCCGAGTTATAGGTTATGATAATCGAGACATCTCGTTTCAAAATGACCGAGGCAGAAGAAAGAGCCGTAGTGAATCGTCTGATGTTGTTTACCTCAGAAAAGTTGTAAGGAATCAAACAGCGCAGTATTACCGGGCATCGACTGTGTAACAATCCACTTTGGACTCTCAGTACACCAGAGCAAGACATTTCTAGCTGAGCGTTATCATAAAAAGCCATTTTCATGGCTTTGGTACAAACAGCTTGGCTTCCAAGTGATCCCATTTCTTGCAGCTGTGCCATAACCATCTGTGCTGAATGCTGCGCTCAAGGGTAAAACATTAAGGCCTCAACCAGAGTCTGGCCCTAAAGGCCTCTGGTTTCTGGCTCTCTGACGCTGCCTTCATTTTCTTACTGCTCCCTCCTGAGTGTGTCTCTATAACGAGAGCTGGATGAGGAAAGGAAGCTCGCTGTGGAACAAGCGAGGCCTTCAGCTGCTTCTCTTTGCATGTAGACACAGTTGTGGAGAAGTGGCTCCAAGCCTAAGGCCTTTTAAAGCTTGATGGCCATCAGTATTCTTGCCATAGCCTCTGAGGATTTGTCTGCTACCTGCAAACTGGGTCAGTTTTTGCATTATTTTAGAGATTTGTATCTTGCTGTGGAGAAAGAGGAGGTTTTGCACACGCAGGCATGAAGACCCACACCTGCACTTAGTCTGTGTGTGTGTGTGTGTGTGTGTGTGTGTGTGTGTGTGTTTCTCTGCCTCTCTCACACACACTGGAGTCTGAATTCATTAATATGAGCACATATTTGTCATTTTAACACATAAATGTCAATTTAAAGCCAAAAAAATGTGCTAACACTGTAATGAATAACTGCACTGAGCAACCGCACCATGCTGTGAAAATCATTTTAGACACCAAAAGACTAATTAAAATTGATAGATAGCACTAATACTGATTGCGACACTCAAAAACCTGTGCACTTTTACAGCACTTAAATGCAGCTAAGTCTCGGCTAATATACCGCTTCTCTATTCATGTCACACTGATGGGATTAACTGCAGTCATAAATCTAAAATAGTTCTGAATGTGTCTCCGTCATTCACACATTAACATTAATGAGGACGTGACGGCGCTGCAGCACCACCTCGACTATTTCCACCAGGTCTCACAGCCGTTTGTCTTGAGGAAAACTTCAAATATTTGAATCTTCCCACCTTTCGCACGCATTCAAATATAACTTTCATACAATTCTAATCTCCTACTGTATGCGTCCCCTCAGCTGAGAGCCGGGGAGGTGAGCGAGGGACCAGGGGCAGATGGGGGGGCGGTAATGAGATGCTGGGGAAAAAAAAGGGAATTGAGGGGGACAGGCTGGCTGGTGAGACACAGTAGAAAAATAAGAGAGGGGAAGAAAATAACCAAGTATGAGATAGAGAGAGGCGATAGGAGAGACCCGTGTCTGAGGTGAATACAAATGGACAGAGGAGGAACACAGATAGAAGAGGAGTGAGGGGGGGAGGCAAAGAGGGAGGTTGTGTGAGGAGAAGAGATAAAAGAATGTGAGAAAGATGGATTCACTGTTGGCTAATGAGAAGACAAAGGCAGTAGGATCCACATCGATCTATGCCCCACAGCAAGCTGCCTTTATACAGGTAGAGAGATAGGAGAGCCCGAGGAGGCTTACCTGAGGTAAGCAACCTTACAGTTGTTGGAGGGAATCAGAGTCCAAAAATAGGCTCAGATGTGCGTACGTGTGGCTGAATGCATTAATGTACGTTAGTTTGTGTGCCGGTTTGAGCCGTGTGTGTGGATTGTGCACTGATGCTGCACGGGGAGGGCAGGGAGGTGCATGACAGGCACAACCCAGATCAGGTAAATGAAAAGATAACCGCTTAAATGAGTCATTGCTGTGAGGCAGCGGATGGACTAAATGTGAAGACAGAAATCAAATATTTATGGAGCAAAGCACTCTGCAGGCAGGGTGAAGACAAGGAACAGAGCAGAAACTGTTTCCCACTGGAGACGCATTACTGTACTCAAACTGATTAAATGGTTGGAGAACAAACCAACAAAGAGAAAATTAAAAATGAGGCTCAGAAACACTCAGACAGTTCAAACCTATTGGAAATTAGCTGATTTGTCTATTTAGAAAAATGTGCTTATTCCATGCATTGTCATGTATTTCAGTGGTGGAATAAAGGAAGCTGACCACTGTCTTGCAAACAAGTTACCAGCACAGGTGCGCATCGACAAAGGAAGGAGCCCCGGCTCGGAACGCGCAGGAAGAAAAGCCACTTACAGCAGGTTTGAGCTGTTCCAGTACACCGCATGCCGGTTGCTGGCTCTCGAAAGGTGCAAGTTTGTCAGCGCCAGCGTGATGAGGCTGAGAGAAAACGCTGCGAGAGCCATAATCCCTCCGGTCCAGCCTCGGCTTCCCCCCTGTCTTCCTTTCTGCGTCCCCCTGCTCCTGTCTGTCCCAGGCGATTCGCGTCGTTCACAACATCCCAGCGGTCAAAAAAATTGCGTTTTCAAGTTCCCGGTTACCTTAACAACGAGCTGCTCAGATGAAAAGAACGGGGGTGACTCTCTGGTCTGAGTGGTTACGTGTTCTTCAACTCAGATCCCATCATAACGAGACCCATTTGGGCATCTGGGACGCACTTTCCAGTCACTCCTTTTGTTTGTTTCCAAGGAACAATACAGGTGGAGGAAAAAGACAAGAAAAAAAACCCAGCTGCCACGTTCACAACTGACAGCTGAGGTCGGTGTTTATGGGTCTTTGCGGAGCTTTAAAGTCGCATCCAAGCCGCTGGATCTGTGTTGGACGGTTTGTGTACCTGGCGCTTCTCTCATCATCACCAGCAGCAGCAGCAGCAGCAGTTACGCGCTGCGCACAGAACGCACCAAACCCGCCCTCTGATGGCCGAGACGCGCTCACATGTCCATCCATCCTGCTGCCCCGCCCCCCCTCCACCACCTCCTCCACAACGTGCACTTGCGTGTGCGCGCGTTTCCGTCTCCCTCACTGTTATCCTCTTAATTGGATCGTTTCGACTGGACACAGTTCTTAGAGGATCAGTTGTACTTTGGTGAGGAATTAGGTTAAAGATTACACCGAGGCAGCAGTGTGAGGATAAGGATTAGAATTAATGTTTGCTCGAGTTTTGGGAAGTGAAGGTGAGATTTTTAGGGGAGCAGGTTAATGGACATTCATTTCACAAACCATTAAAACAATAAGAGCCTGTGCTGCAAAACCCCTTAATTAGTAATTAGGTCAGAGCCAATCAGTCACTGCAGCACCCAGTGGCTACTGCTGCTGCCTTAATGTGTGCCTGATGCTTAACATTTCAACAATCCGGTTGTTCATTTGCATATTTTGGCGTTTCCCATCTGGTGGAAATCATTTTTTTAAACCTTATTTTCACGTCTATAGAGTGTTTTTAAATAAGATATAAGACAAAACTATGAATCCCAAAGGGAGTTCTGTCGCCAGATATTGCACAGAAAACAATATTACATAACAGAAATGCAGTGCCTAGTAGAAAAGCAATAAAACGTAAGTACAATGTATTACTGAAAATAAAGCTGCGTAAGCCACGATAAGACCGGAATAGAAACCGTAATAAGTAGTACTGGCAAGGAGGTAGTAAAAGAATATCACACAGGATAATAAAATATTGCACATGAAATTGAAATATTGCACCAGAAAAATGAAATGTTACACATTGGATTAAAATATTGCACCTGCAAAATGACATACTGCACATTAAAATGAAATGTTAGCTGCGTCGTTCAGCAGTCGGCACAGACGCTCAGTATTTCCACCGTGAAACTACGGTGAGCTAATGACAGCCTCAAACATACGGATTCAGATTTCCTGGGTTTCATATGTGACAAATCTAAGTAACCAATCCTGTCATCTTGCAGGGTGGGACTCTCCCTGACATTATTCTTCTTTAGAAATGGTTTCTGGTGCGAACGTGCATGTCTGAAACACTCCAGTATTTTAACTTTCTATTGTGTAGTGTAGTTTTACAGTGTTCAAGTAGAGATGTAGGCGAGCTGGTGTGCTCGAGCTGCATGGAGTTGGGAGGAGTGATTGAAGAGAGACTTCACCTTCTATAGGAAGAAACAGGGTAGGGTCACATTTAAACTGTATTAGGGAAAAATATGATTATTTTCATTTTAAAAAGCATCTACCGTAATTTCCGGACTATTGCGGCACCTGAATATAAGCCACACCCACTAACTTTCAAAAGAAAACCAGTTTTGTACATATACAAGCCGCACTTGTCTATAAGCCGCAGGTGTCCACGTTGTAACATGAGATATTTATAATTAAATACGTACCGGTAATGTACACAAACACGTAAATGCTTTTTTCCAAACAGTGCCTGTAACACGGCTGGTTAAGAAAGTAAAAACTACAGCAGTCTACCAGGAAAAGTCATTGATCGCTATCTTCATCTTCCTCCTGCACTAAAACCACTAAAGTTGTCTTCTTCAGTGTCGGAGTTGTCGCTCTCAACGTCATTTTGGTCTCGATTCAAATTCGTAAAAATTGTAAAAATCCATAAATTAGCCGCGTTCAAAGTGTGTGAAAACAGTAGCGGCTTCTATTCTAGAAATTACGGTAAATATGTGACTTTGATACACAAAAATGACTTTTAAGAGTTAAACCAATGAGCAGAGAGGTTCTTACGTTGTACACTAACTGTTACGATAACTGAAAAACTGCATTTATACTCTGAAAGTACATTGTTGTTGCTGTGCGTGAGCTTGTTAAAACACTTCAGAGATTCCTGATATATTGTTTATTGAGTTATTTTCGGATCATCCCCTACAGACTGCTGCTATCAGAACCCGCTGTGATATCTGCTTTGCGTGACTCACTCCACAATGAAAGACGTTAAAAATACGACGCAGGTCACATCTTGAAAGTTGCACCGCCGTGTTTTCTCCTGCTGGATGGACGGGTCGGGCTCAGGGTTCAGTTTGGGACGAGGCCGGAGGAACACGCTGAAAAGACTAAAGTCTTCTCGGGCTGTCAAATGATTCATTATCACACATTTTATCATTATCACAGCTAATTGTGGGCACAGTGTTCACATTCGTGTCAGCAGCCAGCAAAGAATGGAGACTGCTTCATACATAAATGGGTGATGAATTGAAGCCGTCTAACAGTGGGTTCAATCTACATGATGTACAGCTGATGATGGCTCAATGTCGTCTACCTTGTAAATTAAAAAATATAAATGAAACAGGAAAAACATTTGGAGTTTCAGTGCTTTCTTTTAAATATGAGGTTATTTCAGATTTACATTTCAACAAGGGGTTAAGGCTAGAATTAATAGAAAATGAATACAGTTAGTCGAAGGCCGTTGCCATGTAATAACACACATGTCTGAGTAATTATATGCATGTGTATCTGTGTGCATATGTGTGTGAGAGACAGTGAAACACAGACTGAGGGGGAGTGAGAATTCGGAGACTTTAATTAACCTGTTTAATTCCGCCGGTGGTGGTTTAACCACTCTATCTAGCCTAACGGCAGCCCACGGTATTAATGGCTCAGTTAATTCTAAATATTAAGCATTAGCCTCGGTTTGATTAACTCTGCCAATTTCATATCTCATAATGGTGTCCTTTTTGCCGAGGATATCAGTGATATTCACACCCATAAACACGGCCGTGGACGCTGTTGGTGAAAACTTCAGCTGAGTGATCCAAAACATTAATCTGAATTAGCTCCGATGATAAATGGTCGTTCATTACGCTTCTTAGCCGAGTCCCTGAAGGTCAGAATTCGCACTTCTGTGAGCGAGGAGAAAGTAGCCCGAGTCGGTTGTAGATCTGCTGCCTACTTTCCCCTCGTTCAGCTCTCATTCATACACACAGTCTGTCTAGTTTGCTCTCGTTTGCTCTCACTCACTCTCTGCCTCTCTGTTGTTTTTGTCAGTGATGACGCCTCTCTTGAGTGCCCTCCAGGCATGTTGCCGTGGCGACTGGAGTAAAGGGGCGGATGAAAGAGCAAGTACCATCACTTTTCTCCCCCCTCAACTCTCTCTCTCTCTCTCTCCGTCCCACCACCTATCTGTGCAGCTCCACTGGATCACTCGCCTCCATCCACTCTAACATTTGTGATCCTTTTGTCGCCTCTCACTCAGGAGCAAAGTGCTGCATATGAGGAGCATATTTTTCCAATTCTCCATAAACTGATGATCTCTCGGTTTCCCCCCGTCGCGCGTGCCGACCACACAGCGCCGATGAAACTGAGGTGAAAATATAGGCAATGACATTTAATATGTTTCCCGGCTCCGTCTCAAGCAGCCAGGGCGCAGACGCGTATTCATAATGTGCATTTGTGCGCATTAGTGTGTATTCTGAGCACGTGACTGAGGGAAGCTTCCCGGTGTCATAAGTTATTGAGCACATTTGTTCTTCCGACTTTGCACCACGTGATGCCCTGTTTGCGTATTGCCTCCTGCAGCCTCTTGCAGCTGCACGGTGTCTTTGCTATAGGCATCGGCACACGCTGTAGTAACTGTAAGCACGGCTCGTTACCTTGACTCGGACTCTGTTTGTGATTAATTCATGAACAGCAGCTATGGGCATATTGATTATTCTTATAATTTGTTATCATCAATCAGCCTCAACCCTTTCATATATCCTTGTTGGCCAGTATTGATTTCTTTCTTCACCCTACTTCATTCCCGTTGTAAGCAATATTCTAGTAAAAAAAAAATTGTGCCAGTTCCTCCCTCAGCAGGATTTCTTTATCCTTCCTGCTTGCGTCTATCTGTGCTATCTCTAATTTCCTACACCCATCTGTTCCTCTCTCTTTTCCCTACGTCTCATTTTGGAGTTATCTCGGCTTTAATGTTAATGGATTAAAAAATGAGCCCGTTGTGATTGAGTTTAGTGTCCAGTGGCGGTGTCAGTAAACAACAATTTATTTGATTAATCAGTTAATCTGGTGAAATGTCAAACTTTGAATATAAAGCGACTGTGACAGAAATAACAACAGAAGCATGGGGCCCTTTGAACTCGGCCGACACAGACAAATAAAACACGTCGGAGTGAGAGTAGGAGTGTGTAAAACTGCATCTCTGCCCGAAAATGTGTCAGCGAACCGTGCTGGGATAAGTTTTCTCTCAATTTGGGTTTTTTGAGACTACATGTGTTGATTTTAAATGTGGCCCAGAAATACGGCTTTTCTTTTCTGGATGCTTTTCGCACAACCAAAATTCATATTTACCAAAATATGCGAGACTCCTGAAATTGAATTAGCAGCCAAGGAGTGAACTTTTAAATTCAGCTAACGAGGCGAATGTTTAGGATGTCGAGGCTGCTGGAAGGTGTAGCACTTTGTGATGCAGATGGTAATGGAACGCGTCCACAGGGGCGTTTCAAATGTGAGAAGTTGTGCAGCTTCCCAACATCGGACACTTGATGGACGTATGACTGTTCTGTGTCAGGACGGCTGACTGACAGTTGCTCTCCAACAGGAAACCAATACCGGCTCCACCTTCCTACAACCGCACAAGCACGAGCTGCAGCCAACTGGACGAATGCTCATTTCTTTTTCTGCTCCTGGATTTTAAACCACATCAACACGGCAGTTCGTTCTCTTAACAGCTTACCAAAAAGCATTTCTAAAAATATTTGAGGTAAGATTGACAGATTAAATTCTTTCCAAGATTGAAGTAAAAATTGGCCATCGATCCACTTTCAGCACGGTTTTTTTTCGCACATTGAAATTTGAGGCTAAGTTTGGTTGACAATATCTCAGGAACTATTAAAGATAAAAAGCCTTTTCAGTTATTTCTCATCATGTCATTGGACAAGTAGATGAAAAAATCTCTGATTACGGCTGAGTTGGATCTGAAGCTGCCGAGAAAAGTCCCATCTTTGAGTAAACATTAACAAAATATGTGTGGCGTCACAATAATACAAAACAGAACATAAAGAATACTCGGTTACAAAGATGAGCAGGTTTTTTCTTCATCTTTAATAGTTCCTGAGATATTGTCACAGAAACATATCCTCAATTTTTCATGTGCACATGTTTTATTGTGCTGACAGTGAGTCATCTGGACAGTATTTGTTATATTCAGCTCAACTCTCACAGATATCTTTATAAATATCTGGATTTTATGCTATAAAAATTTCAGGCAAATCAAAGATGGTCGAGCAGAAATTGTTGCCGAATCTGTTCTTAGATTAAAATGTAAACTTTTTTCTGGAGGCGTCAAGGGACGGCTGGGCGGCCCCGCTTTGCATAAAGTAGTTCCGACTTTAAGCAAATGAGGAGCGGGCAACGTGACGCCCCGTCTCTCGAAAGGCATTGCTACACCACCAGAATGCATCGCACGGCTCTTTACATCGACAATGAATGAGAAGCGTAAAACTGACGGATGCTGTGGACACGAACCATTAGTGCAGAAACAGCTGGTGAGGCAAACAGAAAGTCCTCCACAGACGAGACCATCTAGTTTAACAGCATTCAGTTTGGCCTGCAAAGGACGCGACCTCTGAACTGAGACACAGCTGCAGGAACCTCATCAGCTTCCCTCATCCGACTTCTCTATTTGTTGCATAAATGCATTTTGCAGTCCTTTAACTTCACTGCGCTCAGGCAAGTGTGATAAATTGAGGGGAAAGAGTATGAAACACAGAAGTTACGAGGTGTGAGAGAAAGACAGGAAGAAATATGGAAACCCTGGTGGCAGCGACAGATCGAGGTTGGAGGCAAGAAGGAATTACAGATTGCAGAAGTCGTGAAAAGGGGTTTGGGAGAGGGGACGCATGGAGGCATTAGCCAAATGGAAGAAAGGCCAGCAGTGTTTTTTGTTAATGGTATGGTGCTGAGGAGAGTCCTGGCCTAAGCTCCAGGTGGGCCTCCATCGTTTTGTCCCCTCGAGTGCGGTGCTTAACCTGCCTCGCTTCAGTAAGTACCCAGCTGTGCAAATGGCTAATGTGATTGTGAAGATATAAGCCCAGGATAATGGCATCTGCCAAGCAATCAAGAACAATGTTCCTTAGCATCAGGCTGTGATGAAAAGGGAGCACCAGGAAATGGATGCTCGGATGAGGGCTGAGCCTTTGGGGAAGGGAGTGATGTGTTGGTAAATGGTTGTAAAGGACAAGAGCAAGGAGATAAACTGAGGGGCCAATCTGTTTAAAGCAACAGATAGAAATGAAGCAGGAGAATAACTTTAGGAGTGTATCGACGTGGATTAAGGGCACAAAGCTTCTTAATAAATCAAAATATGGTCTTCATATGAGTTTTTGGGAAAGGAAGCAGAAAAATAAGCACAAAGTTATTTCGTGTTTGCTCAGAGACCTTGAGGGAACTATTAGTGCTCTGGGCCTGCAAAGCCCATTGAGACATAGCAGGTTATAGAAAAACTCCAAGGCGTCCTGTGGAGTTTCTGACCATTAGCGGCGCCATCACAGAGCTGTGGGATATTTACCACTAGGACGCTGTTTTTGTTGGTCTTGCGCATGCATACAAGGACAATGCAGTAAACAAGCGTACTGGTGATTTTAAACCACTTGTCTAAACTACAGGTAGTGATGCCAAGTGTAGCAATGCAACAGCAAAGGGAGGGAAGAGGACTGCAAGCAAGTAAACATGAATATAAATAAAACTGGGGTTCAAATTATCAACAAAAAAAAAAACGTCAACATTGCATATGAGGAAGGAAACGTATCCATCGATAAAGTGATGGAGGCAATACCGTGAATAATGAAGACAGAAAGCTGGACAAAGACGTTCAGATCCTGCTGTCTTACTCTGGTGTCCTTGTTTAGCCAGTTTTCGACATCTGAAAGGTTTAAAACAAAGAGATTGTATTCAACCATCTGACAGGTAGTTGAAGCATACTTATGACTTCATGGTGCTCCTGTATGGGGGGAACACACTTTAGCTGCAGTACTTACTCTCATACAATAAATACATTTCACAAGTTTGTTAAAACTGGATAAAACTTCAACAAGTCATCAACATCATGTGATAGACGATGTGCTGAGTAGGATCTTGGAAGAAATATGTCCAGTAGTCAACGGAGGAAAATAAAATGTTCTGATCCAATTTGAATCATGAGTTTCACATAGAGTGTTTGTCAATTTAAAAGTTACATTTTAAGTCAAAGAGGTTTCAGTTTGTCTTAAATCTGCTGAAGGATGAGAATGTGACAATACTTGGTGCCATCAGGCCGACGCTATCGTTGCCTAAAGACTGCCCCTGAGAGAATGAGGAAGAGTTTCTTCCCTCAGGCCGTCCGTTTGCTCAACTCTGAGCTTTAAAACCGGACTGTGCAATGACACACTTGCACCTTATATATCATAACAGTGTTCCGTTTGCTCTATTTATTTGATTTATTTGTGCGTATATATTAGAGATGCGCCGATCCGATACTGGACGAAATTCCGGTGTCGATAGACTCCAACCCCCCATGACCTCAGTGAGGATGAAGATGTAGAAATAATGGATGGATGTATATGTATAAAGTATATATATTTCTTGAACACTTATTTTTACTTTATTTGATTATTTCTCTATTTTTCTTTTTATTGAAACTGGATGCTGGTACAACACACATTTCACTGCACATTGTATAAATGTGTATGTGACAAATAAAGCTTATCTTGAATCTCTCTACACCGCAAAGTTGCACAAAGGCAAAATTATGCTTTTTGTGTGCAGACCGATGCAGACTTTGAAAGCACACATTTCTATTGATACCACAACAGCTACATGTATACATTGCTTCAATTCAATTCAATTCAATTCAATTTTATTTGTATAGCGCATATTTACAACAACAGTCATCTCATAGCGCTTCACAAAGGCAGAGACAGAAACACCCAACAATCCAAAACATCTGGATTCCCTATAAGCTTCAGCAGTCAGCAAGCA
This sequence comes from Stegastes partitus, assembly GCF_000690725.1. Taxonomy (NCBI): domain Eukaryota; kingdom Metazoa; phylum Chordata; class Actinopteri; family Pomacentridae; genus Stegastes; species Stegastes partitus. The sequence continues at coordinate 360,123 of NW_007578060.1, read as the reverse complement.
GTCCGCAACAGTGGGAAGGAACCGAAAACCCCCATGCTTCTCATACTGAACTCATAAAAAAATGCAGGTCTCCCATAAATGCTTCTGAAAGCTTGGCTGTAACTTTGCATTGTGTTCAGATTGTAGCAGCTTCTTATAGATGAGGCTGCAGCACCGCGTCAGTCTGATTATTACCCGAGACGTATCAGTGGGCGACCACAGCACAGGATATCTGGAGAATTCAGAACTTCCCACTGAGTTTGGGAATGTAGAAACCAAAGCATCTCCAAAGTCCAACAGCGATTTCTTTCAATTACACGACGGGTTGAGATGCATTTGTTTTCCATGTGCAGTCAACTCGATTACAGTGCAGACATGTCGCACGATCACACGTTTTGTTGCTGCACAGAGGATTTGGGTGAAAAAGGACATTTTAATAGATGTGCTGCATTTGCACAGCTGTAGCTTTAAACTGCAACTTTCTTGACCAACAAAATAATCTTTTAAATTGACAAACATCATATTTTTGATTCATGACAAGCAAGATCAATAAAATATTTCTTTCCCACCATTGACTACTGTACATAGTTTTTCTGAGAATCACTAGAATTCACCTCTTTGTCCACCGGCTCACAGCCCACTGACTTACTGGTATAGATACCTACAACACTGAACAATGTTTGACGCAAATTGATGAAAACATGGATTTGATTGCTGCCAAAAAAACAAAAAAAAAACTTTGGATAAAGTTCAACAGCTGAATTGGTTCAGCGCAGAATTTAATTTTGAACATTTCCCTATGCTTTGCAAACAATCAGAATCACATCCAATTTGGGAAACGTGTTGATGAATCATTTCTCTCCTACAACAACAACAGCAACGCCAAATATGAAATTTGATCATCCAACACCAGTTGAATGTGCAGTAGGTGAGCTGGTGAATCCTTTACAGGCCACATTCACTTTCATTACTCAGTAATTCAGCATCAATGATACACCTAATGTATAACACCGGCAGCTTGTAAATCACATTTATCCAATTTCATCTATCAGATTAGGGTTTTTGCACCTTGCTACGCTGTGCGAGTGGTGCAAGACCACTAAAAACTCTCTAAAGAACATCATACGCATCGTACATTTTGGACAAAAAAAGGCAGTATTGTGAGAGGTGACGTGATTCTTTTCAGGTTTAAGGTCAGAACTAAACCTATATGTGGCCGTGAAGGGAAAGAGAAGCTCATCTTTTATACCTAAGGTCACTTTAATACACATGATGACCTCTACGCGGCGGACCGAGAGGCACTGAAGGGGTTAAGGAGGTGGAGGGGTGTCGAATGATAGAAAATTATGTTTTGACAGTGAGGAGGTGGTAGGGCAAGGGGAACGCTGAGAATAGATGCACTTTCAGTGGCATGAAATATTGAGGAGGGGAGAGAGAAAACAAGAGCCGAGCAGCATGTGTCTGATGAGCAAACAAAAAGAGGAGAAATTATTAGCATGACTGTTACAGGGAGGAGGAATATTTTCCGCCGCGCAGAACCTTCAGGAGGCCAAAACAGAACGGTTCAGGGCATTTTATACTGCTAGGAATGTAGAGGTTGTAAAAAATGGAATAGGGGGTTTCATAATACATCAAAAGATGGCAGCAGCATAACAGCATGGGTCGCTTTTTCAATACTCTTACATTTCTATAGAAACGCTGTAGTGATCCGGCACTTCCACAAAACAATAACACTGTTAACTGTTTCAGAGCATTTTATTAACACCAACAAATGCACAAATACAAGATGTGTTTCTGTCATGTGTGGCTTTTTTTTTTTTTACAACCATTTGTGGGTGAAGAACTTATTTTAATCAAAACTCATTGATATTTCTCAGTAGATTGATTTATTTAGTGCTTTATCTTCGTAACATCTCACAGACCGACACCTCCTAAAGCCACTAATCACTGGGTTTCAGTCTTCAGCTCCTCCAGTGCCGAGGCGCCTGTGGGCTCGACACTGAACCTAAAGTAGCTCCCAGTGGCAGGCGAGCACCTTGCATGGCAGCTCGACTACCGCTGGTGAATGAAAAAAACACAGCTCAGGTAAAAAAGAGCTGGATGATGGCAGATAATTATACACTTTTTTGGAAAAAGATGATTTTCTATCATTTTTAGCATCGTGACAACAGACTATTGTTACAGTTTGATGGAAACCAGAATAGAAAAATAGCTTTTTTTTAGTTATTTATTGAACATATCGAATGAAAATATTCTTGTGTGGAAGCAAACCTCAGAAAACCTTGGTGTTGCCCATTTGAACAGAAATTGCTTCTTCCACAACATTTCATGGGGCTTCAAGTTTTGTTTTTCACTCCATTTCTTCTTCCTGAGCTGTTCCTTGGTAGATTTGCTCCTGCACTTAGGATCATTTTCCCATTGAAAGGTTCACTTCTGGTTCAACTTTAACTTCCAGACAGATGGCCTCGCATTATCTTCAAGCACCTTTTGAGACCGTGTTTCACAGTTAGTCCGGCGTTCTTCTCCTGAAATCTGCCGCCGGTCTGCACCAAACACGTCCACCGTTACTTCAAAAGGCCGTTTCTTTGACTATATGTTCATCTGCAAATGGCAGTTTGGCTCTAATGTGCTTTTTGCGGACAGTGAATCCTTTTTCCTGACACACCTCCCATGCAGGTCAGATTGTCTGATAGTAGACTTTGATTCTGTGTCAGGATTGTTGGATTTATCTTCATTCATTTTGCACTTGGGCTTAAGTTGCTCAGCCAGCAGGACGAACCGGACGGGCGGATTGCTGGTCGTTTGAAATCGACATCATTTGGAGATGATTTTTCTTACATTTGGATTTCAAATCATTTTTACTCAAAGGCATCCACAGCCTGTTTCTCTTGAGGTCTTATAGAGAGTAAAGGAAGAACGCCAGCATAGGTTTTAATAAAATAAGAGGTTATGCTCATTGACACCTAATCAGGAAATTATAAATTCGATTAGTGTATTAATGCC